>NW_022436954.1:19230864-19287184 GCF_009761245.1 Sapajus apella
AAAAAAAAAAAAAAAAAAAAAAAAAAAAAAAAAAAAAAAAACAGCCTCCTTCCGTCACCCAGCCTGGAGTGCAGTGGTACAGTCTTGGCACACTGCCATCTCCACCACCTGGGCTCAAGCAATTCTCATGTCTCAGCTGCCTGAGTAACTGGGACTACAGGCGCACACCACCACACCCAGCTAATTTTTGTATTTTTAGTAGAGATGAGTTTTCACTATGTTGACCAGACTGGTCTCCAACTCGTGGACTCAAGTGATCCACCTGCCTTGGTCTCCCAAAGTTTTGGGATTATAGGTGATAGCCACTGCACCCCCCAAGCTATTTCTAAGACTACTGTATTCAAGCTGATGGTATCCACACCCAATACACCCACTTCTTATCTAAGGCTCCTGTAGAGACACTGGGCTTCTCGAAGGTCTAGTAGGAAAGTTCCCTTTGAGTTTACAGCCCTGAGGCAAGGAGTCAATCCCCTAACAGGGGTTATAGCTGCTGTTGTCAACTGGGCAAGCAGCAGGGACTCACAGCTCCTACCTCTGGAATTTGAGCCTCATACAATGCAGTTGGAGGAATAGATGTATGCCTGGGGATGCTCTTGACCCAACTACCCTCAGCATTCATAGAACAGAACCACTTGGAGACCTGTTAGAAGGCTTGAAGCTCAGGCTACACCCCTAGATCATCTAAATGAGGATCTTTGAAGATGGAACACACATGTCAGTATTTAAGCTTCCTGGGAAACTCCCATATCCATCCAAGATTGAGGACGAGCATTCAAGGGGCTGGGATCTGGTTACCGCCAAGTATCAAAGGTCTTGATATCTAGGGAACCAATCAGTTGGATTTCTCCTGTCTACTTCTCTCCCCTCCCAGAGCTGAAAGCAAATTGTTTTCTAAACCAGCAAATATAATGACATTAGTTTGTTTCATCATATACCAGCTATTAATTAAAACTTCCAGCTTGGTATCTGTTCTATTATAGGGAACTAAAGAGAGTCTCTTCTAAGTTTGGGCCGTGGCTCTAAAGGGGTAAGTCCCTTCTGAGGCCAGCATTTATTTGAGATCCAAGCGAGGGGAAGAGGAATCCAGGTGCCACAGGCCCAGCCACACCACCTTCCCCAAATGGCAGCTCTCCTTTGGCCACCTTGGAAGATGAGATAATGTTGTATTAGAAGAGTCAGCGTGGTTTTTTTGTTTTTGTTTCTAATAATCTTTGTCTAAAGCAAACAGGGCTTTGGGGAAGGAAAATATATATTCACATAAGTACTCATTTCTGAAGTTCCTACCTTCACAACTTAGAGTAGGATTAGCCATCCACTTCTAGACAGAACACAAGATACCAGACATTCAGAAATTAAAGCTCATCCTGTTTTTGTTATTGCTGTTGTTTTTGTATTTTGCGGGGGTTTTTTTGTTTTGTTTTGTTTTGAGATAGAGTCTCGTTCTGTTGCCCAGGCTGGTGTGCTGTGGCATGATCTCGGCTCACTGCAACCTCTACCTCCCCGGCACAAGCAATTTTCCTGTGTCAGCCTCTCAAGTAGCTGGAATTACAGGCATGCGCCACCACACCTGGTTAATTTTGCATTTTTAGTAGAGGCCTGGTTTCACCATGTCGGCCAGGCTGGTCTCGAACTCCTGACTTCAAGTAATCTGCCTGCCTCAGCCTCCCAAAGTGCTGGGATTACAGGTATGAGCCACCACGCCTGGCCTTGTCTTGTGTTTTAAAACAGCACCTCCATCTTCTGTCTACACCGTGCTGTGGTATCTGACCTTTCTTGCCCTCCTTCAGTCTTCACATCTTGCCACAGTTAAATCTGAGACAGCACATAGGGTCTCGGTATATTAAGGGCACATCGGAGCCCAAGCAAATCCAAGAGTTCCCCATGGCTATGAGGCCCGGCCAACATGCTGGCCTGCACTGGAGCTCAGTACCTGTGTTCTGGAGCAGCTGACACAGCTTGTGCTGGGTGATGCCAGAGATGCTGTGAAGGTAACCAAAGGCACTGACCACAGAGGCTACCTCCTTGTTGTGGGTGTACAGAGCACCAAAGCGGAAGCCAGAGATGCCAAAATCCTAGAGGAAGAAAAGTGGAACAAGAACAAGTGTTTTGTCTGCCTTCTATTCCTGGCTCCCCCTCCTTCCCTAGCCAAGGAGAAAAAGCAATGGCTCACCTTACTGGTACCCCAGATCACATGGGTCCTGCTGCGATCAGGCAAACTGAAGAAGAAATGGAAAAAATAACTAAGGTTAGAGAGAAATAGTTGATGAAGATCTGGGGCCTACGAGGGGAAAGTGGATTTGAGGTTCTTCCTCGATAGCAGGGCCTATGGGGCCCAAAGTTCAGGAAACAGTGTCCCAGTTAAGCCAGGAAGTCAACACAAGGTATCCCTGAAGACCTAGAGGGAACAGCACCCGAGTGCCCACTGAACAAAGTCTAGGACCTTCAGCTTGACGTGTGGCTCTCCTACAGCTTGGCCAAAGCCACCTTCTTGGCAATTGGGCCACCATCATTTCTAGAACGTGCATGACTATTTCTCACTGCCCCGCCTTTGGTGAAGCGGTTCCTTCTGCCAGGCACTTCCTTCTTTTGCTTCGATTGCTGGAATCCCATCTCTGGGGCAAGATACCACGCTTCAGAAGGTTCTGTCCCTTTTTTCTTTCCCTGTAGGAGCCTCATAAAAGCTCCTACCCTGGCATTTTATGAGGCTCTATTTTGACCTTTGACAGTAGACTTTCCACCTTGACCTCAAATTATCCTGTATACAAAATATAGCATGTAGACTAGAAGACATTTAGGGGGAAGATGATGCTTTGCTTGTATTCACAGCCCCTGTGGGCAGTTAACTCTGTTCCTAGCATGTAGCCAGTTAAGTTCATGTCACATGAACTCACCTTGCAAAACCAGAACTTGTGGTTCTCGTTCCCAACTCCAGCTGAGACCAACTCACCTTTCCATGCTCAGAACACTGTGGAATGTGATAGATTCATCAAACACAGACAGCATGTAAATCTCATCTATGATCACATGTAGATCATGCCTGTAGATGAGATGAAAGAAGGAGAACAAGTTCTAGCTTGTCTCTGTAATCTTTTGTCTTTGCATGCTTTTTACAAGCATCTTTGTCATCTTAACTCATGTCTTTTACGGTGTTCTCTAGACACAGATCATGCGCTCTTACTGCTCCAGCAGCCCATCTGAGCCTCCCAGGGGCACAGTAAGGTAGATGGGGTGGTACACCAGAAGGGACCCTTAGACCTGGCTTGGGGGTACTGGGAAGGAATAGGCCCCAAAAGACCCATATGAAAGCGTCTTGTCTAACCTTAGCTGACCATTCAACCATCAAGCAGAGACCATGGGAAGAGGCTGGGTGGCCCAGATAATTTTTAACTGGTAGAGTCAGGAGCTCCTGACTGTGTATGTGCCTCATTCATTCTCCCAACAACCCTCAGTACTGTCATCTCCATTTCAGATGAATAAACTAAGGTGGACCAGGTACGGTGGCTCACGCCTGTAATCCCAGCATTTTGGGAGGCCAAGGCAGGCGGATCACAAGGCCAGGAGTTTAAGACCAGCTTGGCCAACATGGTGAAACCCTGTCTCTACCTAAAATACAAAAATTAGTTGGGTGTGTTGGTGCACACCTGTAATCCTAGCTACTCAGGAGGCTGAGGCAGGAGAATTGTTTGAACCCAGGAGGTGGAGGTTGCAGTGATCTGAGATCGTGCCACTGCACTCCACCCTGGGCAACAAAGCGAGACTCCATCTCAAAAAAAAAAAAAAAGGGAACTAAGGCTCTGCACTGTAAAGTCAGTTCCCTCAATTAGCAGGTGCTATAGCCAGGATGTGAACCCATTCTATCCAATTCTTGCCCACCCCCTCTAGCATTTTTCCTCCTGACCCCACGCTGCGCCATTCATTGGTCTGGGTTAGTCATGAAGTTTGATTAAGTCTCTTTCTAATGGAAAATGGAAGGTTATCTGCCTTAAGTAATAGGGCTATTTCAGGACTCCAGAGAAAACTGAGGTTAACGTGCTTTTAGGGAAGGATCGTGAAGTTCTGCAGGAACATGCCTTTATTATATCAGGTCTGAGAGTCTCTTCCTCGGCCCCCCAGCCCTGCCTTTGGAAATGGATGCTGGGAGAAAGTACTTATGCTTAAGTAGAAAAGTAACAAATCATGTATTTGTAAGTGACATTTTCCTCAGAAAAACAACTATATTTTGACTATTATGTAAATGTCAATACTTGGGCAGAGGCTAGAAAGGAAATGGCAAAAGTGTGAAGGGGTAAGTACGTGGTTATGTTTTCCTTCATTTTAATTTCAGTTAGTTGCACATAACTCTGAAAAGTATGGTGTATAGTGAGAAGATTTAGGGTAAATTACCTTTTTTTTTTGTAAATTACTTTTTGAGATAGTCTCACTCTATTGCCCAGGCTGGAGTGCAGTGGCACGATCTCAGCTCACTGCAACCTCCTCCTCCCGGCCTCAAGTGATTCTCATGTCTCAGCCTCCCAAGTAGCTGGGATTACAGGCGCCTGCCACCATGCCTGGCTAATTTTTATGTTTTTAGTAGAGACAAGGTTTCACCCTGTTGGGCAGGCTGGTCTCAAACTCCTGACCTCAAGTGATCCACCACCTCGGCCTCCCAAAGTGCTGGGATTACAGGAATATACCACCAGGTCTGGCTCTTGCCTTCTTGACTATAAGTGATGGAAACCCTTTCAAGGAACATCACCTCGTCTCATGGGGTGGAACTCATACCTCTTGGCAAATTCCAGGTATTTCATCAGCAAGTCTGGGGAGTAGATGTCACCCAAAGGATTCTGAGGGTTGGTTAGCACAAGGCCTCGGACATTTTTCCCCTAAGAAAAACCCAAACATAACTGAGTGAATACAAGTCCTTCGTATCTACCCTAAATTCAGCCAAGGATTCTTTACAGGTCAGGACATCCAGGAAGGCCTAGGTAGGATCTTGAAGCGGCAACTACTGTAATGCCCACAAAGGGGAAAGAGGAAGGAAGTCTGGGGCTGCTGTAACATCCCATAGGACTCAGGGATCCTAGACGGACACACCCCTGGATCATTCACTGTCTCTTCCAACTTCTGACAGCCCACCAGGTCTCGGCGAACAAGAGTTTCAATACTCAAATCCCTTTTAAGACCAGCAGCGGTCACCCTAAAAATGTGGTTCCCTCCTTACCTGAAGCCTAGCTTCAAGCAGGGCTTCCTCTAACTTGTCCACAGTGAGCTGGAAAGGATAGGTGTTTATAGCAGTGATCTGGAAGAGAAACAGCACGTAAGAAGTGTCTCTTAAAATGTAAGCCTTGATTCCTCATTCCCATAAACCCCAGACAATCCTCTGCCTTCATACCAGGGTGCCAGCCCACATGCCCTCTCCACCCCAACTTCTCCACCTCTACCCAACCACTTAGATGGGTAGAAAGCAAGCCCTTCTACCCCTTTAAGTGTCCCCAGAACAGTCCATTGCCTAGGGGTACAGAGCAGGGAAGGGGCCCCATGCTAACCTTACTCTCCAGGTGGACAGGAATCAACTGAACCTTCGCGTACAGGCGGGAGCTAAAGGCAAAACCACCATAGAAGGGCGTGGGGACCAGGAAGGCCTCTGGAAACAGATACAGAGCCATCAGTCCAAGGTCTTTCAATCAGAGCCTGCTGCCAGTCTCCCCAAACTAGCAAAGCTATTGACAGAAAAAAAGTCAGTTTCACGATCCCTTCCCAGGGGATTAATGTTCTTAGGTTCAGGTGCTATGAAAGTTATCCATTATTATAGACATCACTGGGGGAAAGAAAATTCTAGTTTCTTTGTAGGTATACTAGAGAAGAAGAGGAGGAATATCACTGTGAATGGCTCAGAATTCAGGGCACAAATCAAACTAGGCTCACTAGCAGATGGAGCGATGGTTATTAGGAAAGCCTCATCTGATCCAGGCCAAATATCAGAGGTCAAGGTCCATGCACAAGGAGGGCTCCAGTCATTTGGACCTGGTGATCTTATGTTCTTTTCTTCCCATCCATTTGGCCTTACTGGGCAGCTAACAGAAGACCTGCTCCTTTGCATGAAAGGGACCGTCTTAGCCACTTGTTTTGATGCACCCAGAGCTCTTTAGGATTGGAGCCTCTTGCTTAAGCATTGTTCCGGGGAAGGTTGACAACAGTCCGTTCAACCTTGTTGGGTCCAGGATTAATTAACCTTTCTTTGAGGAGATAAGAAATCTGTATTGTCTGAGCCCGTTGCCAGGGTTCTCTGTATTGCAGATGAGCCCAAAAGTCCAACTATGAACACAGTAGCCAGCTTCCCATTGTCATTCCCGGGGCATACCTCCTTGAGGTCCATCATGTCTCTCTTCCATTAAATGGGGCATCCCACAGAAATGGGAAGATATCCTAGTCAGTGTGGGAGAAGCCCCAGCACTTTGGGGAAAAGGCCTTGAGTCAAGATGCTCTTCTTCCTCAAAATCCAGTGCCCGTGTGTTCCTACCCACGTGCCAGTATTTCACTGAGAGGGAAAGCAAAGCCCACTGACTTACCACCTGGGTCACACAGAACCATGGCCAGGGCAGAGAAGACAGAGCAGCAGCCATTTAGAACAACCACCTGAAGACAACACGAGAGGCAGAAGTCAAAACCAATACCCATGTGAGAAGGGGTAGCCACGCTGTGTCCATCCCCCTGACCAGGACAGGCATAGGGAACGTCCTCAGCCGAGACACATTGGCCTTCACACTGCTGTGACCCTGAGAGTCTCCACTGGTTCTCCTGGTACCCCCTAGAAAGGGCAGAGCATCCTCCAAGAATATAGCCCTCCACTAGGGTGGCAGCAAGGCTGGGAAACTGACTCACGTTTTCTGGATCAAGGCGGGCAGGTGCCCTGCAGTAGTAGGTCAGGAACCGGGCCACTTCTTCCCGCAGGCTGTAAACAGACCCAGAGAGACCCTGTGGTTCTCGGGCCCCTTTCCTCACTCCTGGCTTAGATGGTCATTGTCCAACCTAACAGGGACCTTTACTACCCAGCCCAACCTCACATTACAGAGCTACTGACTGAGACCATCAACTCCCCAGGTCACACAGACAATAAATGAGAGCTGGGACAAGAACTCAGGCCTTTTGAATTATTCCTACTATACCAGGCTGCCTCCTGATGGAGTTTTGCTCCCGGCATTTTCTAGAAGTTATTACTCAAAGAGATAGGGAGGTAACCAACTAGGAATTTGGTGCCTTGAATCCTCCTTCTGGATAAGGACAGCTGCCTGTGGGACCAAGAGACCCTAAATTCTGAAGGTCACTTACAACGGCTGCCCTCTCCAGTCAGGGCACTGCAGCAAGGTCTCCTCAACGCAGTTCATGTCACTTTCTTGCAACTGTTGATAAATAGGACATGAAGACAGGTAGACCAGGGAAGTCCAAGAGGCCTCATCCTACTCCTAGTTCGTACGAGTGTTTGCCCTCCACATACATGGCCTCCCAGAAAGGGAATGGGTATATACACTGCATGCTCCTTAATGGAGGCCGCCATCTTGTCATAAATTACACAGATACCTCACTGGGAAGTATTTGACCCAGAGGTTCCCATAGCAACCTACCCACCATCCACCTGATCAGAGAACACCTCTGGACGGTCAGCAAGGCCAGGAGGTTAGATGTGCTATTCTAGAAGCTATTTATCCACTCCTTTTCCCAAGCTTCTGTGTCTTACCCTAGTATCTATCACAGCTGAGAAGCACATTAAGGGGACTAAGCCTTGAAGGGGTGGGTCCCAACACAGCCCAGAACACGGCTTACTCTTTCAGCCATCAGGTCAATGCAGAGCTTGTTCTCACTGGTGCCAAGGTTAATGAAGCCCTGCAGATGGAAGGAATCGAAGGTCAGTTTGATCCTCTTGTTCCACCCTAGATAGATCCCTTGAAACATGCTAATAAATATTCATCTCGGACTAGTTCAAATGGAGATCTCACTGCCCACAAGGCAATTCAATCCACGTCTGACAACTTTAAGTGTTAGGAAAGCTTTCCATGAACCCAAAATAGTACAGCCTGCAAATTTCTTCCATAGAGCCACATAAATAAGGTATGTCCTATCAACCAGTCATTGAGTTCTTATTATGTGCCAGACACTAGACCAAGTGCTTCACGTGAGTTGTCTTAATTCCTGAGAAGAAGGTTCTATATGATCCCATTTAAAGAGTGAAGGTTAGAAAAGTCGAATAACCTACTGGCCATGTGACCTTGGGTGATAGGTAGAACTCTACCTACCTGACGCCTGAGCCTGGACCCTTAATCCCCAAAGCCCCGCCTGACACCTACCTCTGCAACTTCTCCTTACACATTAGGGCCTTCTAAGTTATTAGAGGAGAACAGAGATGGGAACAGAGGGGAAGGTATAGCTAATGTCGCCCTCCACCCTCTGTCTGGGGAGCTGCTGAGGACTTCACTTTGCCGTAAGCCTTTCTTCAGTTCCCTATCACCCTTAGGGTAACCTCCTTTTTCTTTTTCTTTTCTTTTTTGATATAGGGTCCCACTCTGTCACCCAGGCTGGAGTGCAGTGGCACAATCTCGGCTCACTGCAACCTCCACCCGCCAGGGTCAAGTGATCCTCCCACCTCAGCCTCTTAGATAGCTGGGACTACAGGTGTGCACCACCACGCCTGGCTAGTTTTTGTATTTCTTGGAGAGATTGGGTTTTACCATGTTGCCCATGCTGGTCTCGAACTCCTGGACTTGGGCGATCCACACACCTTGGCCTCCCAAAGTGCTGGGATTACAGGCTGAACCACCACGCCCGGCCCCTTAGGGTAACATCTTAACATCTCCCATCCACCTCTGTCCACACCTCCTGCCACAGCACCAGTGGTCTCTACTCTGGCCACTGGACCTCCTTTCCCAATCACTCCTAGCCCTTCCCATCTTAAAGATTTCACATGTGCTGTTTCATATCTGCCTGGAGGGTCATGGCCACGGCCGTCACCACGTGGCTGGCTGATTCAGCCTTTAAGACATCTTCCCAGACCACCTGAAGCGGACATCACTTTCATGCTCTTGGGGAGATTATTAATGCCTGTGCCCCAGTGGCTGACTCCATTCATCACTATGCTAAGTTCCATAAGGGTAGGCTCATTTGCCCTCGTGACCACAGGGACTGACTCCTAATGATTAAGAGCTAGGATTTAGGGAGAGAGAGGGATTTGGGGGTGGATGGAGTTCTCCAGCTTTCTGAGGCATGTCACCCTATTTCTTCAGTTACTCCCTTATCTGCAAGACGACAAGAGTGCCCATTTCATAAGGCTATGAAGAATGAGAACGCATAGAACACTTGGCACAGGACTCAATAAATCCAAGTGACTGGAGCCCGTGAGGATGCTGCCCGCCCTCCACCCCAAATTCTCACCAAGGTGTTCTTATCCTTATGATATTTGTCCTTTTGGTAGGCATTATAGTCCTGGAAGCTCGACCGATAGAGGGCAGAGATGTCAGTCCCACGGTTGGACAGGTCACGACTGACAAAGGCAGCTTCACAATCACTCAGTTGGGGAACTGGATCAGGCTGCCCAGATAGTTGGGTCCCCTGTCCATATCTGACATCACCCCTAGAGTCCCCGGAAGGAAGAGGCACTTGGAGCTCCAGGCCACTCGTGGCCCCAGACTGTAGGAGGTCGATCATCTGGCACAGCAAGCGACTTAGGAGGGCTTCCTGCTCACGGATGGCCTGGGTGTGCCTCCGTTCCTGCAGCAGGCCCTGCCTGCTCATCAGCTGCACAAAGTGCTCCCTCACAGTCTGCTGCAAGTGCCGCGTCACCTCCAACAGCCGGGTATAGATGCTCCGGTCTCTGAGGACCTGGCTTCTCGTCTTGCCAGAGGGCACAGGAAGGGTATCTGACCGATGACTCATACTCCAGGTATCTGTACTGGCCTCTGCAGGCTGCCTGGTACCTGCGGAGAAAGAGACCATGCATTGGAGCAAAGGAGGATCTCCTGGACCCTCAGGTCCAGAAATGGATGGAGACAGAACAGATCTCAGGCTGGCTCTTCTCACTTCCACGCCTTGGTTATACGACCAGATTGGTTCAGGAAGAGTTACCTACTCGTTTGGGCGATGAGTACGTGGCCCCAAGCCTAGACACTGTGCTCTACTTAAATGGCATTAGAATGTCTTCTGAGGAAGACTCTTAGGGTCCACTATGAGAGCAGGAGGATATGAACAAGCAAACTCTGGAATCGCCGCCACCCTGTTCCTCAACCTGAGCGGTTCCTGCTTTGTCTAGTTAAATAGGAAAAAAGGGTTTCTACTGCTCAGAAGCAACTGGCATCATTATCCACTGAGTAAAACATTCTGCTAGAATAAATTACTGCCTGAGGGCCAGATTTGGCCTGCCACTTATTTTTGTAGATAGTTTTATTGGAGCACAGCCCCATTCATTCATTTGTGTCTTGATTATGGCCACTTTTGTATGACAATGGCAGAGTTTAATAGTCATGACAGAGACCATGTGACAGAGACCATACAGTACACGAAGCCTAAAATAGTAACTGTCTGGCCCTTTATAGAAAAGGTTTGCCAAGCCCTGTTCAATACATCAGCCCTTCTTTTTGACTGTTCTTCTCCAGGTTGGCCATACCAGATACTCAAAGCCTTTAGATTCCTCAGTTCTTCTATCCTTTCTTGGCTTCCTGTAAATGCCTGCAACCTACTCCCTGCAATGGCTGCCTTAGGCTTCCATCACTTGTAACTATGTGCTAGGGATGTGGCTCACTTTGAAGTCCATCAGAATCACCTGGAGAGCATGGCAGGACACAGATGCTGAGACCTCACCCCTGAACTTTGAGTCAGTATGTCTGGGGTGAGACCTGAGAATCCTCATTTCTAGCAAGTTCCTGGGACTACACTTAGAAAAAAAAAAAAAAAAAAAAAAAAAAAAAAACCTTTTTTGGAGGGATTGGGTCTTGTTCTGTCACTCGGACTGAAGTGCAGTGGCACGATTATGGCTTACTGCAAAAGCTTTCCAAATATTCGGATTAACCTTCCTTCTGAAAACAAGTCAAAATGCGGAGCAAGAACAAAAAATACCTTCTTAAAGCCTCAAAGAATCAATAAATCAATAAATCTGATTTATTAAGATCCCAGGTCGTGAAGCTTGAGGCCAACAGCTGCCGCTACTTTTTAAAGACAATCTTCATATCCCAAGACACCAAGACCCTTTTTTCTAAAAACCTAGACTTACGCCCCTTCCACCAAATGCTACAATTCCAAGTTTTTTCCACTAAGTAACATCCCCCTACACACACACAAACAAACAAAAAAACCCTTGTTGCTTCTTTTATAGGTTTAAGGGACCAGTACTTGGGGGTAGCACTCCGCCCAACTTCTTCAAACCTTGTTCAGTTTGCTTGTGATGTTCCCATTGCAACCTACGCCCTCCCTTCATGACATTTAATATTGTTACTTGTTCAGTGTCTGCCCAGGTCGGCCTTCATTATTACATTCTTAGCACAGTACCTTAGCACATAGGCAACTAGCATAATTAATGAGTAGGAGACGCACAATCACAAGGACGTTGCCAAGTCAGGGAAGAGATGAACCACAAATGAAGACTTTGGCCATGGAAGATGAGCAACAGGCAGATAAAGCCACAGAACAAAACTGTATCAAGCCTTGACTTAGGATCCCAACCTTTCATCGGCGATTCAAAAACTTTATTCAGCATCAGGAACATACTGATGAGAAAGAGATTGAACAAATATGAGTGTTTATGCCTAGACTAACCCTCTCTTCCACAAGCAAGACCTTTGCTCTGGCCCAAAATTCCTGTCCTGGAAGAGATTCATTTCAATGGCGCTCTCAACTCTGTAGGTAGGTCACACTGTCTTTCCAAATACTTGATTATCATAGAGCCATTCAAGGGCCAGGTGAGATTTCTTTGGTTTTGCCTTCCAAAAGATGGTGCCTATCATCCCTGTCGGTCCTGAGGAGTGCAAGTGGAAACAGCCAAGATGGGCGTGGTAACCTTCCTCCAATGAACAAGAAGTTATCGTCACCAGGCATCTTCTTCCTTCTCCCAGGACTAGAATTACATATTGAGTATCTTTGTCCTGTGTCACCTTAACAACAAAATCAAAGATGGGACACCTCTTTGGACAGCTCTGTAACATCAGCCAGCTCAACCCGTGGTCCCAGAATTTAAGTAGTTATTCCAGTTCAGCTAGATTAGGGGCTGTCAGACTTCTTGCCCTGGAATTCCTTGCCGTTACCAAAGTCCCACTAGTCTGCGCCATCTACCCAGCACTCAGCCAGGGACTCCAGGCACATAGGAAACAGGATGAGGCAGGGAAGCTGGAGGACAGTCGGCAAACGGAGGAGGAAACTTGTTTAAAGTAGAATGAGAACCTCCTGGAGCAGGTTTGCATAGCAGAATGTGGGGGCCAAGGCAGGTAACTGAAAGTAATGCATTTTCCTGGTGAAAATGTTTTGGTTTGTTTTTTTTGGTTGGGGGGGGTCGTTTGTTTTCGAGATGGAATCTCATTCTTGCCCAGGCTGGAGTGCACTGGTGCAATCACGGCTCACTGCAACCTCTGCCTCCTGGGCTCAAGTGTTTCTCCCGCCTCAGCTTCCTGAGTAGCTGGGACTACAGGCACATGCCACCACACCCACCCAGCCAATTTTTGTGTATTTTTTGTAGAGACGGGGTTTCACCCTGTTGCTCAGGTTGGTCTTGAACTCCTGGACTCAAGTAATCCTCCTGCCTCAGCCTCCCAAAGTGCTAGGATTATAGGCACGAGCCACCATGCCTGGCCCCAAAATGTATTTTCTGATAACAAAGGGAATATGCAGCAAGGCCAGGAGTAAACCTAGAAGCTGTTCTTCTGCCAAGACTCACCTTTCTATGGGAAAAGTTCTATTGTAAATGATGCTGTTCTACAAGGGCAACAATGCTCCAAACCTCAGCCCTAAGCTGTGTGGTATCAGGTACCAGTCCTCTCCTCAAGTCTTCTTGGCTATACCATCAGTTTCAATATTCCTCAGCCTCCCACCATCTGTAGGATCCAGCCCTACAGGGTTCTGTGAGCCACTCCCGGCTGGTGTGGAAATTAGAAATTGTAGAAATAAAAGGCATAAGACACAGAGACAGAGAAAAGAGAGTTTGGGCCCAGGGGTCCGCTGCTACCCAAATCATGGAGACCAGCAGTGGCCCGGAATGCCAGGACGCTCTCACTTTTATGAGTTGCAAATCTGGGGGCAGGTTAGGTAGGGTGTGGCCTTGTGGTCAGAGACTGGGGGCAGGGTAGGTAGGGTGTGGCAGTGATAGGATCAAGTGCATCACGTGTCAATCAGGTAGGGGCTCAGGAATTTCCAGCACCCGAAGTGAGGTAAGGAGCATAAGGCATCAGCACCTTTTCCATACTTAACAAGAAAGAACCAAAACATTAAGATTTATATTACTATTACTGATGATCTTTTCTAAGAAAAAAGGAACCAGGTGCAGAAGCAGAATATGAGAGTAGCCATGGAACGTGACCACTGAAGCACAGCATCACATAGAGACAGTTAAGCCCCCGGATGTCTGCGGGCCTCCTGACAGCCATCAGGCCCACCACAAGAGCTTGGAGAAGCACAGTTTTCTCCTAACTTCCCCAGGAAGGAGATGTCTCGGCCATTTTGGACATCTCCTCCCCTAGTTGGCTAAACAGCGGACGCTTTCACAGCACTGGCGCTGCTGCACCCCGAGGCGCCCTCCAGCAGCCCTCATGCGGGCGTGACAGAGGGCTTACAGCGTCTTGCCTTTGTGTCCTTCATTTCACAATGTCACCCCCAGGTTCACACTTCTGACCTCCGAGGCATTAGTAAAAGAATTAAGATCATCTATGAATAACTAGGATCACATATGAATAATAACAACTACGGTTATATTTCTAGTTACTTTCTTCTTCATTATTTATAGGGAAATAGGCAGAGGCCTTTTGCTCCTGCCTCGGCGCTTATGGGATCTCACCCCTACAACCAACTACCTTTCAATTCACACAGGGGCCTTCTACAGCAGCTACAGTGGCAATGATAAAACCAGTATCCCAGGATCAGCCCAGTGGGCACCAGCAGCCTTTGACAAAAGCTGAAAGACAGATCTTGAACAGTAGAAGCTGGGAAGGGGAAGTGAATGTGGGAAATGAAATGGGAACAGGCTGGGCTCCTGTACACGTTTGATGCCAGCACATGGGTATACCATTTACAGGAGGATAATTCTAATATCACTTTCTCTAGTGCCCTCCAATCCCTTATAACTCTGCCTCGGCCTTTCTGCCTTCCTTCTGCTTGCCAGACGCCAGCCTCCTCTGGTGTCAGTATTCTCACCTCATTCAGATTCCTCCTTCTTGGTATGGCAAGTGTGACAGGGATTGCAGTGAAGCAAGGTATTCAGGGATACAGATCCCTAAATACAAGGTACAAATCGAAAGCTCAGGTAGAAGTACCCTTGACAGGCCTAGGAGCTATTCTATAATTGCTGCTCACTAATTATAGGATATTGGAAGAATTTCTTCCCGTCTGGGCATCAGTTTCTCCATAGGTAAGATGAGAAGACACTTATTTCAATTAGATGTGATGAAACTGAAGCCTAGTGAAGATAAGTAACTTCTAGTCTCATATTAGAGCCGGTATTTAAACCCCAAACCTCTCATTTGAGCCCTAGGAAGCAGAGTGAACCAGAAGAAAAGCAGTCCTTGCATGAACGGCAGGCTGGCTTCATGTCACAAAATACCCAGAAAGTCTCAAGTTCTGAGATGGGGTTAAATCATACAGTATTTTGGTGACTCAATATTCCTGGTAGAAGCGAGCAAATACTCTGGAAGCTGTTATCCTAGAGTGAATTTCTCAAATAAGTTTTAAATATTATGTCCAGCATGTAGAAAATCCAGGTACATGAATAAACAGCATCACCTAAAACAGCCAGCACAGACAAGAGAAAGACCAACTAGTCTTCAGATAGTGGGAGTAGATTATAAAATAATTGCTTTTCTGTTGAAGGAGATAAAATCTAAGTTTAAAAATGGAAAGAAAATTAGAATTCATTATGATAACAGATTTGAAAGGAAACAGGAGATCCCCAGAGGTTAAAATATAAGGACCAAAAATTTAAAACCTCAATAGAAGGTTTTAATAGGTGATTAGATACAGCTAAAATTACTAACGTGGAAGAAGCTGAAGAAACTTTCTGAAATGAGGCATGAAGACAAGAACAAGTAAGAGAATATGAAAAAATCTCATACACACACATATATGTATTTATTTGGAGTCCCAAAAGAAGAGAAAATCGGGCAAAAACCATTTGAATAAGATGTATCTTCAGTGCTAGATAGTTAGACATCAAAGCATGGACTGAGGAAGCCCAGATGCCGATTAGGATAAGGAAATCTACACTTACAGCGAAGCTGCGAAAAACAAGACAAAGATAACATCTTAAAAAGAGTCCAGGAAAAAAGTGTATCTTTCAAGGAATAACACATCAAAAGCTGACTTCAACAGTGGAAACCAGAAGACAGTGAGATGTCATTTTCAATGTACTGAAAGAAAAATAACTCCACTTAGATCTTGTGACCATCACAGGATCAGTACTTCCACAGGCAGTACCAATTCCTCAGAACAGTGGTTGCCAGAGGAGGGGTGTAGAAACTGGCTGCACTGGGGCTCAAGGAACTTTCTAGGGAAATGGAGGGGATCTCTATTTGATGGAGTGGTAGGTAGATGGTGATAGCCATTTGTCCAAGCTCAAGACTGTATACTTATGAATTTTATTAGACTTAGATTTAAAATATAACTATAGTGAACTAAGTCTCTGCTAGCATATAAATAGCTAAATAAGTTTATTTTTGAGACGATCTCACTGTCACCCAGGCTGGAGGGCAGGGGTGCAATCACAGCTCACTGCAGCCTCAACTTCCCAGGCTCAAGCAATCCTCCCACCCCAGCCTCTCAAGTAGTTGCATCACAGGCACACACCACCATGCCCAGCTAATTTTTTTGTATTTTTTGTAGAGGCCAGGTCTCACCTTGTTGCCCAGGCTAGTTACAATCTCCTGGGCTCAAGTTATTTGCCCACCTCAGCCTCCCAAAGTGCTGGGATTACAGGTGTGAGCCACTGCACCCAGTCAATAACTTCATTTTAAATGCTAGTCTTTCCAGTGGAAAGACCGGAATGGGGTTGGGCCCAGGGTTTAAACAGGATATTTGCGTAATTATTTTACAGTAGAAAAAAATGAAGATCTAGTTCAAAAAAAGACCATAAGATAAACTAATAAAAAAAAAAAAACAGGAAGGCTAGGTATGGCGGCTGACACCTGTAACCCAAACACCTTGGGAGGCTGGGGTGCGAGGATGGCTTGAAGCCAGGAGTTGGAGACCAACCTCATCAACATGGTGAGATCTCATCTCTACCAGAAGAAAAATAAAAGCTAACAGGAGAAAGCAGGTACAGGGAAATAAGATGGACTAAAGACTATTTTGAATAATTCTATAGCTACACTTCAACCTAGATGGACAATTTAGTATAAAAACTGAATTTATGGCCGGGCATGGTGGCTCACACCTGTAATCCAAGCACTTTGGAGGCCAAGGCGGGCAGATCACCTGAGGTTGGGAGTTTAAGACCAGCCTGACCAACATGGTGAAACCCCATCTTTTTTTTTTTGGGGGGGGGGACGGAGTTTCGCTCTTGTTACCCAGGCTGGAGTGCAATGGTGCAGTCTCGGCTCACCGCAACCTCCGCCTCCTGGGTTCAGGCAATTCTCCTGCCTCAGCCTCCCGAGTAGCTGGGATTACAGGCACGCGCCACCATGCCCAGCTAATTTTTTGTATTTTTAGTACAGACGGGGTTTCACCGTGTTGACCAGGATGGTCTCGATCTCTTGACCTCGTGATCCACCCGCCTCGGCCTCCCAAAGTGCTGGGATTACAGGCTTGAGCCACCGCGCCTGGCGAAACCCCATCTTAAAAAAAAAAAAGAAAAGCCAAAAAACCAAAAACTGAATTTATTAGTCCTAATCCCAGATGAGAAATAAAATTTAAACAAATCAGTTAGAAAAGAGCTAACTCCTTAAACAAGTAACTGGCCCAGACTGTCTCACGGGTAGTTTCTACCATACGTTTAAGGGAGCATATTACTCCAGTGCTAAATTGTTTGAAAAGAGGAAAAACCCCATATTTTATAGTCAAATAAATAGTAATAAAGATTTGATGAAGTTTACTGAAGAACTATGGATGAATTTCACCTGTGAGTAGATCATCAATATCTTAAAAGCTGAATAGCATTCAGCAAATGCAATCCAACAGCACCATAAAATAGCCTTATGACCAAGTGGGGTTATAGGAGAATGTAAGAATAGTTTAATACTATCATTTATATCAACTTTTCATTAATACATCCCAGGGAGTTTTTTTTTAAATCAATAATATCTATAGATGTTAAAAAGACACCTGCCAAAATTCAGCACCCATTCTTTATTTAGACAACTTATTAAAATGAATGGTACCTATTTAACATAAAACATCTCTCAACTAAAACGCCAGCCTCCTAAACAACTGGAAAACAATGGAGGGATTCTCATAAACAAGACAAAGCCTACCTATTGTCTCTGCTAAATAATCTAACATTGTGCCAGCAGTCTCAGCCAAGTAATATTAGGCAAGGTAAGAAATTTGAGTCAGAAAAGGGAATTTGAACTATCACTAACTGCGGCTTACTACTCTACATCTGGAAAACACGAGAGAATTAATGGAAGATCTATGAGAGTTCAGCATAATTATCGAATAGGGGCCCATCTTATGTTTTTATAAAGTTTTATTGGAACACGGCTATTCCTATGTTGCATATACGCCTGGGTCAGACTTTGGTAGTAAACACTAGACTAGCATTTTCAGCCTATCCTAGAGGTTAAAATAGAAGCACCAAAAATGGAAAACCTCAACAAAAGGGTTTAAAAGACAATTAGATATAACTAAAAAGAAAATTAGTAACCTGGAAGAAAAGGCTGGGTCACTTAGCTAAGGAATGAGCCTAATGACTACCTAGCAAGATTGAACTGAATTTAGCAAGATCTCTGATATGACCTGAACAATTATGAGTGATGTAAGCTATTCGTGGGGGACACAGGATTCTCTGAACCACAATATTACCAAGGACAGCTAACATTATTTGAGCACTGCCTCAAGTCAGGCCCTGGTCTACGTTCCTTGTTTATGTTATGTTATTTAATTCACAAAACAGTTAATTGGAGGATACCATCATCAAACTCACTTTACAGATGAGAAACCAGGGGCTCAATGAATCACACAAGATGGCACCAGTGGAAAGGGGAGCTTTAAACACAAGTTGGTGAACCTCAGGCCCCATTGCCCTTATCAACATCCCTCCTTGAGGCCTCTCCCTGGAAGGGTGCACATACACTCAAAGCTTGGCATTCACTTCTGGGGAGCCGCGAGCCACCTAAGTCCATCAAGGACCCCACCTCAGTGGAGGTCCAGGAGCCCCAGGCGTCACCTCCCTCACTCTACATCCCGCAGCGCACACTACCCTGCCACCAGCACTTACCTCCGGATCTGTTTTCACTCATCTTCTCTCCGACCTAAAACTGACTTAGCAAACCTTCCTTGACTGTCAGCACTCAGGGACCTGCTCTGCTGCCTCCTCCTCACTGAATGTGTGTACCACCATATCCTGCACGTTCTGCTTTTAGGCACAAGGTGGATTCAGAGGTAATAATAAGATCCACCTTTTCCCATCCAGGGGAATCTTCCCCAGGAGCTCCCTATTACCTCAAGTGGGCTTTCTTTGCCCCATTACTGAGAAGAGGCTTTACAACACTCACCCAGGGAGAACCACTCATTGAAGTCATGGTTCTCAAACTTTAGAGGGTATTGGCATCACCTGGAGAACTAATGAAGCGCTACAGGGCCAGGCTCTTTGAAGTAGGCTAGGCCGGGGCCTGTGTACTTTATCAAGACCACCAGTAGTTGAGGCCAGGAGTTGGAGATCACGCTCATCAACATATAGTGAGATCTCATCTCTACCAAAGGAAAAAAAAAAACAGTAACAGGAGAAAGCATGTACAGAGAAATAAGATGAACTCAATAGAATCACCAGGTGATTCTGATACTTATCAACTACTGAGAGCTACTAGAGCAAGAGACTCCCAATAAAAACGCAAATGAGCTACTGACTTCCCCGCGCATCTGGGGAGGTCATGATCTGAGAACAAGCTGAAGTGGGTAAACCCAGGGCAGAAAGGATAACTTGGCAAGAAAGCTCAGGAAGGAGATTCAGGAAGGTTGAACCCCCCTCTGCCTGCGTGGCCTTGGCAAACCCACCTAACCTTTCTGGTTTTCAGTTTCTCCTTGTTAAAGAGTGGGGTAAGGAAACCTGCCTCCCGAGGGTGGTGTGAGGACTACACGGGAGCAGATATGCTAAAGTGACAGGGCAAGCAGAGCTGCCTATGACTCCGTCTGTGGGCTTGCTGGGTTTGCCCAGGGCGGCCAGCTGCTGTGCTGCTTTCTCTGGGGGTCAACACAGAAGCATGGCCCAAAAGCAGCCTGTGGCCCCAGACTACCCTGCCTTGTGACTCTTTGCAAACTTGAATGAGTGCTTGTTTAACGTACGGGTGCCTGGGCTCCACGTCAGTAGGATTCCAATTCAGTAGGTGTATAACTGGGCCTGGGAATCTGCATTTTATTTTTAATTTTTTATTTCCATAGATTTTGGGAAAGAGGTGGTGGTTGGTGATTTGCGAGACTTTGGTGCACCCATCACCCAAGCAGTATACACTGAACCCGATTTGTAGTCTTTTATCCCTCACCCCCTTCCCACATTTTCCCCGAGTCCCCAAAGTCCATTGTGTCATTTTTATGTCTTTGCCTCCTCATAGCTTAGCTCCCACTTATGAGTGAGAACACAGGATGCTTGGTTTTCCATTGCTGAGTTACTTCACTTAGAAGAACAGTCTCCAATCCCATCCAAGTTGCTGCGAATGCCATTAATTCATTCCTTTTCTATGGCTGAGTAGTAGGAATCTGCATCTTAAAACAAGCATGACAGGTGATTCTGGAAGACTCTGGGAAAGACAGTGCCACAGTAGATTACACACCTAAGGGAAGCGTTAGGTGTGGGCAGGCACCTTACCCCAGAGAGCAGAACCCAACTTATCCCCATCCTGGCCTGCCCTGGGAGCCCATCTCCTGCCATTTGCTTATTCATTCCCCATTCGTTAAAAACCAAACTAAAAATCCACTGGGCTTAGAGACCAAGCATCTCCTTAGACCCTGGGAGCATCAGAATGAAGAAAAAATTTCCTGACTTGAAGGAGCCCCAGCATAAACTTTCCAATGGGAAAGTCTGATCACCTGTTTCATTTGCTCAAGATCTTTCGACAGTTCCCTTTCACCTCACAGACACTGCAAATTCAAATACCTTCAGGGACACAGCGGTGACATATGTACAAAGCTGATTTAAGGAAAAGGGGGAGGCTGGGGAGGACATGGGCTAACAGCAGCCTGCCTACTTCTCCAATACACATTCAAAATTCTTTAAAAAGTAGGCCAGCCAAGCAAAGTCATTTTACCAGTTGATTTCAGCCCTGTAGCCATCATTCACAAGCTCTTCAGTGTGGCAAACAGAGCTTTGGCATAGTCAGTCATGTCAAGCTCCCTATTCTCCTCCTTTGCACTCATCTCCCCTCACTCTCATTTCTAACAGCCCAAATCCTCCCTACCTCCTCAGGCAGATAAAGGGACCCATGTCTTACGTTCCCACATACTTTGTTCATGCCCTCTGTATAAAACACAATAGGTGCCAGGTGCAGAGGCTGAGGCGGGCGGATCACAAGGTCAGGAGATCGAGACCATTCTGGCCAACACGGTGAAACCCCGTCTCTACTAAAATACAAAATATTAGCTAGGTGTGGTGGTGAGCGCCTGTAGTCCCAGCTACTCCAGAGGCTGAAGCAGGAAATTCACTAGAATCTGGGAGGCGGAGGTTGCAGTGAGCCAAGATCCAAGCCACTGCACTCCAGCTGGGTGACAGAGACTCCGTCTCAAAAACACACACACAACACACACACACACACACACACACACACACACACACACAAAATAGGTAGGCAGTGCTTTAGGGTCTTGGTTTTAGCATGAGTCCAGTGTCTGGGCCACTCTGTCCTCAGATACCTGCTTGGCTCACTTCCTCATGTCCTTCAAGGCTTTGCTCAAAGCTCACCTTCTCCAGAGTCCTGCTATGACCTACTTAATTCTACAACCCGCTCCTCACATTCATCACAGTGCAATTCCCCCTCCTTCATCCCATTTTTCATTTTTATAGCACTTTTCCCCTTCAAGCATACTATGTAATTTACTCATTTATTATATGCATTGTTTATTTTCGGTCCCCTTCTCTAGAAAGTAAACTCCATAAGGGCAGAGGTCTTCACTTTAATTGATTTGTTTACTGGTGTTTCTTAAATGCAAAGAAAGGTGCTTGGCCCATGAAAGAGCTCAGTAATGTCTGTGAACGAATAAATGAATGACAGAGTGAACGGATGGATGGATGGATGAATGGATGGGTGAATACCATAATGCAAATTTCCAAGGTACGGGCACCCTTCTGGCCTGTATGCTTCTCGTGTTCTACCATAGTTCCAAGGCACACAGGGGGTTCTTAGTTAATGTTTGTTGAATATTCATTTCTAACTAATCTTTCAATGACTGAAGACAAGAATGAAGGAATCAATCAGTTGCAGGTACCTGGTAAATGTTGACAGTAGGGTGAAGATTTACCCAGTGGGAAAACTTCATTTTCCACAACCTCCTGCCTTTTCCACAACATGACATGCCTGGGAGCCTCTCCACTGTGGGCACGCTGACTACAGCAGCTGTAACATGGATTTGTCAAGAGGGGTCGCTAAACCCTTATTTTCTTGCCCAGTGCAGAAAACTCAGGACAGCCAGCTCTGCAGACTGACGGGAAGAAGCGGGTGACAGGAATATAGAAGAGGCCACGCCAGAAGCAGCCAGCGCCCCATCCGAGCATGCATGACCTCGGGGTGAGGTGGGGGCTGGGAGTCAACAGAGACAGCTGACCGCTGGGCGGGCAACTGCGTCTCTGTTCTGATTCTGCAACCACTGCTGGTTCTTGGGATCTCTTAGGATTTCTGTTTTACCATCAGGACTCAGGGCTCAGAGAGACTGGGTCCCTTGGTCAATGTCACAACCAGAATCTAGTGATAGGATGAGAATCCAGAACCGGCAAATACAGCTGTTGCTCCTACCACCCTTTGCTCCAAAAGCAAACAAATTCCAAGTGCAGCATCTGGCTTGGCCTAATTTAGAAGGCCTGTAGGTTCCAAGGTTGGGGAAAGGTGGAGGTAGGCAGTGGGAGATGGGGAGAGGAGAATTCCTCTTCTGGGGACACTGACCCTGTTGCCCTCAGCTCTCCCCATCCCTCCAGATTGTATAACCTTTGCTCTCTTGACTTCAGTTTCCTGGGCTTTGAAGTGATCATTTGCCACATACAAACTCACTTTGGAGACAGCAGCCTGGAGGACACAGAGGTGAGGGCCGGCGGGAAGAGACTGCAAAAGGTCCTCGGCTCATCAGTGAAACTGCGGTCCAGAGAGAGGTAGAGGATCCTACCTGGCAAGACCCTGGCCCGTCCATGCCAGAACCTGGGAATCTTTTTGGTTTTTTTTTGAGATGGAGTCTCAGTCTGTCGCCCAGGCTGGAGTGCAGTGGTGCGATCTCGGCTCACTGCTGCCTCCACCCCCGGGGTTCAAGCCATTCTCCTGCCTCAGCCTCCCGAATAGCTGGGATTACAGGCACACACCACCACACCCGGCTAATTTTTGGATTTTTTTGTAGAGATGGGGTTTCGCCATGTTGGCCAGGCTGGTCTCGAACTCCTGGCCTCAAGTGATCCACCCACCTTAGCCTCCCAAAGTGCTGGGATTGCAGGTGTGAGCCACAGCACCGGACCTAGAACCTGGGAATCTATAATACTGAGCCCAGGGCTCCAATAACAGGTCTCTCAACAATTCAGTGAGGAAAGTGTGCTTGACCTCATTTTATAACAAAACAGGCCCAGCAAGTTTCCTCAGTCTTGTCCAAGTTCATGTTACGTGCTTGGTCCTGACTGCAGGCCTATCTGAATCAAGGCCCAGGGTGTTCTCTTCACAGATTCCTGGACCACAGTGACAGGACCCTAATAATCCCATTCGGTCTGGCCTGGTCTCTAAGTTGCATGAGGTGACCTGGAATGAGGATCCTGGGGAGGAGGAAGGCCACCATGTCGGGGTCCTAATGGCCCTGGCCCGCTTTCCTCCAGTGGGGGCTTAGGGTCAGTTACCCAGTTGGTTGCTTCCTGGTTGCCCTCTGGGGAACAGTCTTGCTCAAATCACTTACACTGCAGGGCCTGTTCTTCAAAGGGCACTGAAGGTGTCCCCTTCTCCAGAAAATCTCCCTGACTGCTCCAGCCCCCTGGGAACTTCGGCTATTCTTTTTTATTATTTATTTATTTAGAGACAGCGTCCTACTCTGTGGTCCAGGCGTGAGGGCAATGGCGTGATCTCAGCTCACTGCAACCTCCACCTTCCGGGTTCAAGCGACTCTCCTGCCTCAGCCACCCGAGTAGCTGGGACTACAGGCACCCGCTACCATGCCCAGCTAATGTTTGTATTTACAGTAGAGACGGGGTTTCACCATGTTGGCCAGGCTGGTCTTGAACTCCTGGCCTCAAGTGATCCATCCACCTTGACCTCCCAATGTGCTGGGATTACAGGCATGAGCCACTGTGCCCTGCCCCTTCAAACTATTCTTTTTTTAATTCATTTGTTTTTGAGACGGAGTCTCGCTCTGTCACCCAGGCTGGAGTGCAGTGGCGCAATCTCGTCTCACTGCAACCTCTGCCTCCCGGGTTCAAGCAATTCTCCTGCCTCAGCTATTCTTATGGTTCTGGGCAGTTGTCTCCCAGGTATCCTCTGACCTGAGCACTCAGACCCAACCAGACTGTAAAGACTTGAAGAGAGAGACTAATGCTTTCCTCTGCTTCTTTCTCCTTTAAGCCTGTGGGGGCTGAGCATATAGTAGATGCCAAGTTGCTGTTTTTTGTTTACTTGTTTACTGTTTACATGGAAAACAGATCCAAAAAGCAGCGCTCTGCGTTCCAGGGAATTTTTAACCACATTTGAAAATGACATCTGTGTCCTGTTGGACAACAGAGCGGAGTGAATTAGCATTATTCAGTCACTCAACAAATATTTATTGACAACTGCCACGTGCTAGACATGGCTCTAGGTGCTGGCAAGAGAGAAGGCAACAAGACAGACACGACCCTCTCCTCCTGCAACTTACCTGAAGCAAGTGACAGAAAATGAGCAACATACATAAATAAGTACAATATAATTGGGTAAGTGCTGTAAAGAAAACGCAAATTGGGAAGGAGATTGAGAGCAAGAGGGGGTGCTGTTTAGGTAGGGTAGTTGGGCAAAGATCCACAGGAAGCAAAGGAGCAACCCATGTGGATCTCTGAGGGCAGGAAGAATGTTCCAGGCAGAGGGAGCACCAAATGCCAAGGCCCTGGGATGAGAGAGTGTATTTGCTGTAGCTGAGGAACGGATCTGCAAGGTTTCGTAAACCTGGATAGGGACTTTGGCTCTTACGATGAGCATGATGGGAAAACAGTACAGGTGCCCTAGAGCTGCTGTGTGAGTTACTCACTGCCTTGTGGAGCTGGCTGCAGGCCCCTAACCACTCAGGATGCCTGGGACTCTGTGACGTTCATTCCCTGATTTAAAATTCACTTGTTCTCATCGCTAAAATGAAGCATCTGATATGGTTTGGGTGTATCCCCATCCAAATCTCATGGTGAACTGTAGCTCCCACAATGTCCACATGTCACAGGAGGGACTCAGTGGGAGGTAATTGAATCATGGGGGTGGATCTTTCCTGTGCTGTTCTCGTGATAGTGAATAAGTCTCACGAGATCAGAGTCCCACCCCATGATTCAATTTCCCAGCGGGAGGTAACTGAATCATGAGGGTCGGTCTTTCCCCTGCTGTTCTCGTGATAGTGAATAAGTCTCACGAGAATGGTTTTATAAAGGGGAGTTTCCTGCACAAGCTCTCTCACTTTTGCCTGCCGCCATGTAAGACATACTTTTCGCCTTCCACCAGGATGGTGAGGCCTCCCCAGCCACATGGAACTGTGAGTCCATTAAAACCCATTTTCTTTATAAATTACCCCATCTTGGGTATGTCTTTATCAGCAGCATGAAAACAGACTAATTCAGCATCCTTGCTCCTCAAAAGCTAAGATCTTCATCTGGGTTTCCTGGAGCCCCAGAGCAATATGCTCAAACAGGGGCCATGTCAAAATCACTGGGAAGCTTTTTTCCAAAAATAAATCCCAAGTCCCAGCTGTGCCTCGCTGACCCAGTCTCTGGGGTGAGCTATGGAATGCACACTGCTCTTGAAGACCCACAGTCCTAGAGGGGGTGTGGGTGGGATCCCACCATAAATTGTATCTGCATGTACATGTGGCGTTAGAGGGATGATAACAACCCTAGCTTTCATCAGACGCCCCCAAAGATGGAGAATCATAGTCCTGGCAAGCCAAATGGGGCTGCCACTGAAACAGCTGCACAATGACAGCCCAAGCCCCAGTGGGCTTGACCTCTCTCCCTCCAGTTTCTTTCCTTCCCACCCACTGCCCCCACCCCCATCCCTCCTGCCCATCTCTTCTGTCTCGGGCTCCAGCATCTCATTACTTTGCTTAGATGTATTTTGACGGCAGCATCTCCCTTCCTTCCAGCACTTAGGATGCCACCAGCATCCAATACCTCTTCAAATATGAATAAGCCGTTTTCCTTGCCAGAGCTGCGGCTCAGTGAAGTCAGTCTTTTCTGGGCTCTTTCTGTTTTTTCTCCCCCCTCAACAAGGCCTTCCTGCTTCAGCTGTCAAAGAGGAGTTTGTTCCAGCTACCCATTTCTCCCCCTGCCCAGGACTTGGTATCCTGCTTGGGACACAAAAAAAGGGTTTTGTTTCAGTTTTCCATTGACACCATCTACTACTGTCACCCATAATTCAAAGCCAAGGGGCCCCCTTCAAGAACTCTGGTGCTGGGGAGAGGGGAACCAAATGACCTCAGCCCTGGGTGTGCTGGGGGTGAGGAGGCCGGAGACAGCAGTGGTGGCCATGCCAGTGGCCTGGTTCCCTGGCTGGGAAGGGGTCGCTCTCTGGCTTTGGCAGGCACTGAATTTATCTGCTCATTTTCTGGGCCTGTTTGCCAGAATTCTCTAAGAAGTTCCTTTCTCTTCAGGAGGTATAGTATGGTGTGTTGTGGTCTGATATGGAGTTTTTTTCAAGAGTCCAGACTTCAAGCCACAAGTTCAAGTCCCAGCTCAGTCACTTACAAACCATGTGGCCACAGGGTAAGTTACTAAGCATCTCGGGGCTTCAGTTTCTCCTCAGTGAAGGAAGGTCAGGGAGGAGAGCTTGTGAGATTATGTGAAATAACAAATATAAATTTGAGCCTCTCCCTTCCAAATTCTATCTTGCCACCCACCAAACCCCACCGTTCCTCCACTTCACCATTTAAACTTTCATTCTTTCATTATTAACATTTTTTTTTGAGACGGAGTCTTGCTCTGTTGCCAGGCTGGAGTGCATTGGCGCAATCTTAGCTCACTGTAACCTCCGCCTCCCAGGTTCAAGCAATTCTCCTGCCTCAGCCTCCCAAGTAGCTGGGACTATAGGTACATGCCATCACACGCAGCTAATTTTTGTATTTTTAGTAGAGATGGGGTTTCACCACATTGGCCAGGATGGCCCCGATCTCCTGACCTAGCGTCATTGCTGACTTCTGTTGAGCCTTACTCTACTGTGCACTCACCCGTCTTCTGAGACTGAGGCTGATACAAGAAACGTTTTGGAGGGAGCTCCTGCTGACTCCTCCCTCTGTCACCCAGGAGACTTGAGCTCTGCAGAGAAGTCTCCACCCAAGTCTCCCTCAGGGGAGCCTCTGGGAGATGACGAGCGGAGAGTTTCCATGGGACTTTTCCTCCCGGGTCATACCACATTTATGCGTTCCTTCCCACTAGGAAAATTCTTTGCAGGAGGGCTTCTCCTTGACCCTGAGAGGTTCACTCTGACCTACTGGGCTTCTGTTGACCTAGGTCCCCCTCAAACCTGGACCTGTGGAGCCGGTCTTCACCGCTTCCCTTCTTCCTAGGAATTCCTGAGTAGGGACAATGCCCACATGTCCCCCTGCTCCCTACTCCATCCCACTCTGCTGTGCTTTCCCAGAGCCAGGAGTGCTTATTTAACGCCTCAAGCCTTTCAGAGAGCAATTTCGTCATGCCCAGCCCCTGGTTATTGGGCACATCTATTTGAGGCACCCCAGACACCGTGCCGAGCACTTGGCAATGTTAGCATTTCATCTCCACCCCCTGCACCCTGCAGCCTGGAACATTGCTGATCCATGGTGAATAATGCCTTCTGGTATCCATGCCCTTGCCCATGGACTCTGGGTTTGGCCATGTGACTTGCTTCAGTCGGCAGGACAGGAACAAGAGGCAGGCAAGCAGAGCTTGACAAGCGCAGTGGGTGGTCCCGAAGCCAGCGCCATGCTGCAGAGAAGCTCAGACTGCAGCGTGATGAGAGACCATGTGGAGAGAGACCCTGGAGGGCGAGGCGTCTCGCACATTCCAGCCCCAGCAAAGCGCCCGTTAGATTGCGGCCACACAAGCAACCTTGGGAATGCCATGGGAAGCAGAAGGACCCCTAACTGAGCCCCATTCACCCACAGAATTGTGAGAAATAATAAATTATCATAGTCTTAAGCCACTGAGTATGAGAACAGTTTGTCATACAGCAATAGAAAATTGAAATAAAGCCCCCAGACCCAGATACTATGTTAATCAACCCCATTTCACCATGCTGAATCTGAGGTTCAGAGAGCTTGAGGGAATTTCCCAAGGTTGCCCAGTGAGTAAGTGAATGAGGTGGCCATGAAACCCGCACCTTGGGGCTCCTGCTGGGGGAGCTTAATTGACTGACAGCCCCCGCCACTGTCTACCTGCATCCACCACCATCCTCACTGAGGCCGTGCCTCCCCCAAGGATGCCCCCAGCCCATAAATAAGCACAGCCAGGGTGCTGGCACAACCCTATTCCTAGGAGATGCGAATTCCTCCATCAGTCTACTATGGCTCAAGGACTCCCCATCAGCCCGACTGAACATTTCTCAGAAATGTGTGGCAGTGCAAGACTCTCCCTGCCTCAATCCCCATCCTCCTCTCTTCTCCGCCCGGGTTGCATAGTCTCAAGGCCCTCCCTCCTCCTCCTGCTCCCTCTCTTTCATCCATCACAGGTGTTTCCTCCAATAAATATATTGCATTTCTAATCCCACCCAGTGGGAAAGCTAAGATTCAGGCCCATGGCGCCTCTGTCTTGACGCTTTCCCCCAGACACTTTCCTCCCAGGAAAAATGGGCATCTTCAAATATCACTACCGTCCAGATCTCAGAAGTTCTCAGACCACAGGAAAGGAGAACTCAAAGACAAGAACCTCAGCAGGCACCTCTGGGGGAGCCGGACCGACACCTGGGTCTTCAGGAACTGAGCGATCCAGGATCCTCCCCGGGAAGGGACGGCAGTGGGGCAGGATGACATGTGGATGCTTCTTCTCTGTCCTGAGCTCCTTACACACAGTATCTCATGGTATCCTCCCAAACATTCACAAGCCAAGTAGTACCATTCCCATTTTACAGAGGATATGGGTCTCAAAGAGGTGAAGAAGCTGGCCTTGGGTCACACAGCTAACACGCGGCAGGACTGAGACTTAAACCCCAACGGAGGGAAACAACAGTCAGGTGCCTTCCAAATCCTGGGTGTAAATCCCGCCCCTCATGTGTTCCTGGGAGGCCTTGGGCACGTTGCTTAACCTCTCTGAGCTTCAGTTTCTCCATGACTCAAACTGGGACCCTCCTCGTCTCTTCCTCCTAAGGGCGTTGTGAGCATAGAAAATAAGCCTTGTGTGATCATGTGTTAGCTGTGTTAGTCACATTAATATTGACCCTGACTCCCACCTCAACCTCCAGATCAGCCAGTTTTCCATTGCACTGACTTGTTTCCATCCTATCGATACAAACAAGATAAGAATTTTTTTAAAAACCCAAACTCCAGGCTGATTACAAATTGTACAAGAGTTGATGTCCATGTCTGATTCATAATTTGGTGTTGACTTCCTTTCGATATGTAAAAAAAAATACATCAACAACGAAAACCCTGATAAATTAGCAAGGGACACACAAAAATGGAAGGCTCCAAGCCAGGATCCAAAAAATAAAAAATAAAAAATCCCCTGGATTCTTTCCCCATGAGGGGAGGTTTTCCACAGGGACGCAGTCCTGTGCCTTGGCTCAGGGACTCATGCGGCTTTCTCCTTGAAAAAGCTTCTGGGATAAAAATAGCCAAGCAGCAGGCGGCCTCTTCTGGGGCTTGGAGAATAGGCGGGGAGAGATGGAGGGGAGGAGGCCTTGGCTTCTGAGCGCCTGTGTCCATGAGAAACAGGAGAGAGAGTGGGGCTCTACAATCTGGGATTTTAGGGCGAGGTGGGGAGAAGGGGCTTTGTAATGAAGGAGAGAAAGAAGTGGATCAGGACTCCCCAAATGTGTTGAGCTGGAGAATCCTAAGGAATCACTACCAGTGTGTTCAGATTTACTGGGGAGGGAGAAAAGGGCCCAGGGAGAGGGGGATAGACTTTGATAGACCAGGAAGAGAGAGGCAGGTCACCACTGTCACCAAGCAAGGAAAACCAGGGGGAGCCCCTTTATACTTAAAAAACAAAAAATCAAGCAACCAAAGAAACAAGCAAACAGAAAATAAAATTAATAAAATAAAACAACAAGGCCCAGGGGACCTGGTTTGAGTGTTTGGAATGAACCCTGGCCGATGGGGTCACATCCAAGAAGCCCGTGTTCTACACAAATTATCCCCTTGCCCTTTCAGTCCTGCCCCAGGGACCCCAGGTTAGACTCCATTCTTCTTTATCCCAAGTGACCCCTTAGCCAACCCAAGATCAAACTGCCTCTCTGGAGGGCCACCTTGTCAAGCCATCAGACAAGGATGTCAGCAGGATCGGGGGCTCTATGGAACTTGGGAATACGGACTCTCTGAAATGAGAAGGTGTCTTATAGATTCGTCATAGTCCCTTGTTTAGGCCTGAACCTGCAGATGGGGCGTCTGAAGTCCAGAAAGGGTGAACAGCTTGTCCAAGTCACCCAGCAAGTGTGCCAACTCCCAATCCAGCACCACGTCACTGCACGAGCTGCCAGTGAGTCATTCTGACCAGGACTTCTTCATTCATTCAGCAATAATGACTGATCACGCACTCTGCACCAGGCACTGCTGCAGGTGCAAGGGTATACAGAGAAAGCGTCTCTGATAAGGTGGCATTTCAGCAGAGGTGACCTGAAGGCAGCAAAGGGTGAGCCATGAGAATATCCAGCAGAACAGTCTAGTCAGAGGCAACAGCAGGTGCAAAGGTCCTGAGGCTTCTCATGTTCAAGGAACAGCAAGAACCCGGATGGCTGGAAGGGAGTACTTGGAGATGAGGTAAGAGACAAAACAGGAGGGAGCTGCAGGCCCCTGGAAGGATCTCAGCTTTCTCCTAGATAGGCCGGAAGGCTTTGCAGGGTTTTGAAGAAGACTAGATCTGATTTAGTATATAAAAGAATCCCTCTGATTACAGCGTGGAAAAGATGCTGCTGCAGAGGGACGATGGCGGGGCCAGGGAGGAGGACACTGTCGTAGCCCCAGGGTGAGGTGGTGACAGTGCGCTCAGCTGATCACTGCCAGGGAGTGAGACTCCACTCTGGGTGGAGGTCAAGCCTGCAGATTACCATGCCTCAGCCCAGCCTGAACACGCCTGTTCCAAAGGACCCATCCATCCAAACTTACTCCAAACTTACTGTTTAAACTAACTCATTTTTCTTTCTTTCTTTTTTCTTTTTCTTTTTCTTTCTTTTTTTTTTTTTTTTTGAGATGGAGTCTCTCTCTGTCACCCCGGCTGGAGTGCAGTGGTGCCATCTCGGCTCACTACATCCTCCATTCCCAGGTTCAAGCGATTCTCCTGCCTCAGCCTCCCTAGTAGCTGGGATTACAGGCGTCCACCACCAAGCCCAGCTAATTCTTTTTGTATATATTTTTTTAGTAGAGACAGGGGTTTCATCATGTTGGCCAGGCTGGTCTTGAACTCCTGACCTCAGGTGATTTGCCCGCCTTGACCTCCCAAGGTGCTAGGATTACTGGCGTGAGCCACCATGCCAGGCCTAAACTAACTCATTTTTTGACTACTTTATGGCTAACAAAATTCTTTCCTGTATTATTCCATATGCCACTCATTGCAAGCCTGTGACATAGTGGAGAAGGCATAATTACTCTCACTTTACAGACAAGAAAACTGAGGCACAGAAAGGCTAAGTCCCTTGGGCAAGGCTGCTCAGTCACAGAAACCAGGATTTGGGTGCAGAACCTTTGTCTGCTGACCCCCAGGTCAGGGCTCCCTGTACCACACACTCTGCTCAATAACAGTGACTCAAGGATGACTAGGGAACGCTGGCAGAGCCCTGGAGCAGCTGTAATAAATTCGGTTTATGGCTGAGCTGTCCCAACACAGCAGCTGCTAGTGATATGCAGCTGTTTAAATTCAAATTGTAAAAATAATTCTTTAATCATATTAGCTACGTTTCAAGTGCTAAAAGTGCTGGTGGTTGCCACACGGCAGAGCAAAGACAGTAGAACATTCCCATTATCAGGGAAAATTCTACTGACCGGTGCTGGTACAAATAATCTTTCTGCTCACTCCAGCTCTAACTCCCAACATCAGAATTGAGGGCTTGTGGGTAGAATGTGGTGCCATGCCAACTTCCACTATTCTCAACTTTTGCCCTGACAACATACCACCTGTACCATATCTTACTTATTTAAATAATTGATTTTAGATTAACTCTTTTTTTTTTTTAAGAGACAGAGTCATCGGAAGCAGTGGCTAATGGCTGCCATCCCAGCACTTTGGAAGGCCGAGGTGGGCAGGTTACCTGAGGTCGGGAGTTCAAGACCCGCCTGACCAACATGGAGATACCCCATCTCCACTAAAAATACAAAATTAGCTGGGTATGGTGGTGCATGCCTGTAATCTTAGCTACTTGGGAGGCTGAGGCAGGAGAGTCTCTTGAACCTGGGAGGCGGAGGTTGTGGTGAGCCGAGATCGCGCCATTGCACTCCAGCCTGGGCAGCAAGAGCAAAACTCCATCTCAAAAAAATAAAATGAAAAGAGAGAGACAGGGTCTCACTGTGTCACCCAGGCAGGAGTACAGTGGCATGATCATAGCTCACTGTGGCCTCAAAATTCTAGGCTCAAGCAATCCTCCCATCTCAGCCTCTCATGTAGCTAAGACTAGAGGTGCATGCTACGATACCCAGATAATTTTTTTAAAAAGACCTATAGACACAACTCCTGGAAAAATTTATGCACTAAAGAAAAATTAAAAAAATAAAAAATAAAAAAGACTTGTAGAGATAGAGTTTCACTCTGTTGCCCAGGCTGGTCTCACACCCCAGGCCTCAAGTGATCCACCTGCTTTGGCCTCCCAAAGTGCTAGGATTACAGGCATGAGCCGCCACACCCAGCCTAGATTGACTTACTTTTTAAGCTTAACTATCTGTTATATATATGCCTTGTCCTAAGCACAAAGTCATGGGTTTGGTGTATAAATTATGCATACATACAATCGTGCAGACAACGTTGTTGAATGATGATCTATATATTACCTTAAATTATCTCATTATTGGGAAACATTGGTATGGGGGAGAGGCATGGGCTTTGAAATCAGAAAAGGACTTCACCATTTAACCAGTTGTGTGCCCTTGGGAACATTTTTTCACTTCTCTTTAACCTTCACCAATCTTTAACCCTGAGTGGGGCTGAAAAGGGGAAAAGAAGGAGGAGGGGAAAGAAACTAATATTCAATGAGCACTTACTCTGGGCAGTCAAAACGCTGAGTTTCACTATAAAGCTTTCTACCGATTCTCCTAAGAACTCAGTTGTCCAATAGCAAAGACCTGGAACCAACCCAAATGCCCATCGATGATAGACTGGACAGGGGAAAATGTGGCACATATACACCATGGAATATTATGCAGCCATCAAAAATGATGAGTTTGTGTCCTTTGTAGGGACATGGATGAATCTGGAAAGCATCATTCTCAGCAAACTGACAGAAGAGCAGAAGATCAAACACCGCATGTTCTCACTCATAGGCAGGTGTTGAATAATGAGAACACATGGACACAGGGAGGGGAGCACTACACACTTGGGTCTGTTGGGGGGAAATAGGGGAGGGTCAGTGGGGGGTGGGAAGTTGGGGAGAGATAGCAATGGGGAGAAATGCCAGATATAGGTGATGCGGAGGAAGGCAGCAAATCACACTGCCACGTGTGTACCTATGCAACAATCTTGCATGTTCTTCACATGTATCCCAAAACCTAAAATGCAATAAAATAAATTTTAAAAAATAAATAAAAATATAAATATAAATTGAAAAAAAAAAGAACTCAGTTGTCCTTCACCAGAACATTTACTTTACAGACAAGAAAGCTGAGGCTCCAAGATTTAAAAAGCAAAAACAGAACTGGAAGTTTCCATAAGGCACTATGAAAAGCTCCAGTTTATTTCTGGGAATCTAGAAGGCCACATGCCTGTTCAGGGGCATGCACATACCCATGAAAGATCTAAGAGGGCCCACATCTCTCCCCTCTGGCTGACCTTGAGCCGCTGCCCAAGAAGGAAGTAAAGGCTAAGGCAGAGTTGTAGGCGATCTTCCAGAGGATTAAAGATATGCCACAATGCACACAAAATTCCTCTTGGCAAAGGCTGAGAAACTCATCGTATCTAAGCATTTAAGGAAATGTCTGTCCAATCATCAGAAGACCAGTAAGCTAACAAGCAGACTTCAGGGCCCACACATGATAAAGAATATAGACTTTAAAGAATTAGTCTAGGTAAGTCACTAAATAAACAAACAGCAACAATAACAAACCCTAGTGAAGGGACAGAATCTGATTTTCAGAGTTGCCACATTATGTTATTTTAGATGTCCATATTTTAATTTAAAAATTACAGGGCACACTAAGAAATAGGAAAGTATGGCCTACACATAGGAACAAAAAGCATTCAATAAAACCTATCCCTCAGGATGCCCACATGTTGGATTTACTAAAGGCTTTAAATCAACTATGATAAATATGGTCAAAGAACTAAAAGAACTCAAGCATAAAGAATTAAAAGAAAGTAATGAGAACAATTCTCACCAAATAGAGAATATCAATAAAAAGGTAGAATATTTTTTTCTTTTCTTTTCTTTTCTTTTTTTTTGGAGACAGAGCCTCACTCTGTCACCCAGGCTGGAGTACAATGGTGCAATCTTGGCTCACTGCAACCTCTGCCTCCTGGGTTCTAGCAATTCTCCCACCTCAGCTTCCTGAGTAACTGGGACTACAGGTGCACACCACTATGCCTAGCTAACTTGTTGTATTTTAGTAGAGACGGGGTTTCACTGTGTTGTCCAGGCTGGTCTCAAACTCCTGAGCTAAGGCAATCCACCTGCCTTGGCCTCCCAAACTGCTAGGATTAATGCGTTAACCACTGTGCCCTGCCAGTAGAATATTTTTTGTAAGGAATCAAATAGGAATTCTAAGTTAAAAGCATAATAACTGAACTGAACAATGTGTTAGAGGGTTCAACAGTAGAATTGAACAGATAAAGAATCAGAAAACTTGAAGACAGGTCAATTGAGATTGTCCAGTCTGTTTAGCCAAAAGAAAAAAGAATACAGAAAACTGAGCAGAGACCCAGAGACGTGTGGCAAATTATTAAGTATACCAGCATATGCAAAATGGGTGTCCAAGAGGACAGACAAGGAGGTAAAAAGAATATTTGAAGAAATCATGGCTGAAAACTGCACAAATTTGATGAAAATATTAATCTGCACATCCAAGAAGTTCAACAAGCTCCAAGTAGGATAAATTAAAAGGGTCTCACACCTTGACACATGCTAGTCAAATGGTCAAAAAACAAAGAAAAAATCTTGAACACAACAAGGGAAAAGTTATTCATGTACAAGAGCCTCTTAATAAGATCAGCAGTTGACTTTTCACCAGAAACTATGGCAATCAGAAGACAGGGGGATGACATATTCAAAGCGCTGAAAGAAAAAGACTTTGAACATGAATTCTATATCCAGCAAAACTATCTTTCAGAAATGAAGAAGAAATTAAGACATTCCTAGATTTTTTTGTAACTGAGAGAATTAATTACTAGCAGATCAATCTTGTGAGAAATACTAAAGGAGTCATTTAGGCTGTATTAACTAGCCAGGAACTCAAATCCACATGAATAAATATAGAGTATAAGAAATTACTTAGGAAAATATAAAAAACAGTTCAAAGATATGTTTTTATTTATAACTCTTTTATTTTGCTATCTGATTTAAAAGACAATGGTATAACTCAGTAATTACAAAAATGTTATGGTCTTACGCATAAGGGTAAGTTATATGTATAAGCTGTAAATTGTATGCCAACAATAGTAGAAAGGAGAGGGATAGTTATATCAAAATAAAGTTTTTGTATACTATTGAAATTAAGTTGATATTAGTCCAAACTAGATTGTTTTAAGTTAAGGTATTAATTGTAGTTCCCAAGGAAACCACTAAAAAAGTAACTTTTTAAGAAAAGTGAAAGAAACGAGTTAAAATTATATATTTTAAAGTGTCTATTTAATACAAGGACATATAAGGAAGCAATGATAAAATACAGAAAGAAAAAGACATAGGATATATAGAAAACACACAGCAAAATAGCAAGTGTAAACCCTACCTAAGTGGTAATTACAATAATTTAAATGGATTAAACACTTCGAGCAAAAGGATAAGGCATATCATCCAATTATATGCTGTTTACAAGAAATACACTTTAGAATCACACACATAGGCCAGGTGCAGTGGCTCACACCTGTAATCCCAGCATTTTGGGAGGCTGAGGTGGGCAGATCATGAGGTCAGGAGTTTGAGACCAGCATGGCCAACATAGTGAAACCCCACCTCTACTAAAAACACAAAAAAATTGGCCAGGCCTGGTGGTGAGCACCTGTAATCCCAGCTACTCAGGAGGCTGAGGCAGGAGAATTGCTTGAAACTGGGAGGCAGAAGTTGCAGTAAGCCAAGATTGTGTCACTACACTCCAGCCTGGGTGACAGTGCAAGACTCCATCTCAAAAAAAAAAAAAAAAAAAAGAATCACACACATAAATAGTTTGAAAGTAAACAAATAGAACATTTACCATGCAAATATGTCTAAAAGAGAGCTGGAGTGGCTATATACAAATATGAGACAAAATAGACTTTAAGATAAAATCATTATTGGAGACAAAGAAGGGCATTTTTAAATAATAAAAGGATAAATATACCATAAACACATAACAATGCAATAGATGTATGCACCCAACAAACAGCTCCAAAATACATGAAGCAAAAAATAACAGAAATGAAGGGAGAAATAGGCAATTCAACAATAACAGAAACTTTAATACCTCACTTTCAATAATGAATATAAAAACCAGGCAGATCATCAGCAATGAAATAGAACATTTGAACAACATATAAACCAACTAGATATGACAAACATCTATTGAGCTCTCTACCCAATAACAGCAGAATACACATTCTTCTCAAGTGTACATGGACCATTCTCCAGGAAGACCATATGTCAGGCCATAAAACAAATCTCAATAAATTTAAAAGTATTTTTTTCTGACCACAGTTGAACACAATTAGAAGTCAATGTATTACTCAGGGTTCTCCAAGGAAACAAAAGTAATAGGAAGCACACACACACACACACACACACACACACACACACAGAGAGAGAGAGAGAGACAGAGAGAGAGAGACAGAGAGAGAGAGGGAGAGAAACATGTATACATAGGAGGAGATTTATTATGAGGAGCTGGCTTATGCAATTATGAAGGCTGAGAAGTCCCATGATCTGCCATCTGCAAGCTGGAGCCCCAGGAAAGCTGGGGGTATAGTTCCAGATTGAGTCCAAAGGCCTGGAAACCAAGGGAGCCAATGATGTATATCCCAGTCAAGAGCAGGAGAAACTGATGTCCCAGCTCAAGCAGACATCAAGCAAAAAAGGTGAGAAGCAAAAAAGTGAATCCCTCCTTCCTCTGCTTTTTGTTTTATTCAGACCAACAATAGATTGGATGATGCCCACCTACACTAGGGAGGGCAATCTACTTTACTGAGTCCACTGATTCAAATGCCAGTCTCATCCGGAAATATTCTCACAGACACACCCAGAAATAATGTATAATCTGGACACCCATTGTCCCAGTCAAAATGACACAGAATTAACCATCACAATAACAACAGAAAATTCGGGAAATCCATACATGTGTAGAAATTAAACAACACACTCCTAAATAACCAGTGGATTAAAGAATAAATTACAGGGAAAAGTAGAAATGATCTGAGATTAATAAAAGTGAAAACACACCATACCAAACTTATGAGAGGTAGCTAAATTAGTACTTAGAGGAAAATTTATAGCTATAAACATTTATGTTCTTTAAAAAGAAAGATCTCAAATAAATAACTTTCCACTTTAGGAAATTAGAAAATTGAAACCAAACTTAATCCAAAGCAAGCCAGAGGAAGGAAATAATAAAAACCAAAGCAGAAGTGGAGACTAGAAAAACAACAGGGAAAATCAACAAAACTAAAAGTTGGTCATTTGTAAAGATAATGAAATTGACAAATCTTTAGCTAGACTGACCAAGAAAAAAGAAAGAAAAAATTTTAATTACAAAAATCTGAAATGAAAGAGGGGACATGAGTACCAATCATACGGAACTAAAAAAGATCATAAAGGAATACCACAAACCACATATGCCAAAACATTAGATAACTTAAATGGAAAAATTTCTAAAGAAACGACAACTACTCAAATTAAATCAAGAAGAAATAGAAAATTTACGCTAGGTGCGGTGGCTCATGCCTATAATCCCAGCACTTTGGGAGGCTGAGGCAAGCGGATTGCTTGAGCCCAGGAGTTCAAGACAAGCCTAGGCAACATGGCGAAACTCTGCCTCTACTAAAAGTATAAAAAAGTATCTGGGTATGGTGGTGTGCACCTATAGTCCCAGCTGCTTGGGAGGCTGAGGTCAGAGGATCACCTGAGCCCAGAAAGTCTGCAGTAAGCTGCAGTGAGCCATGATGGTGCCACTGCACTCCAGCCTGGGCAATGAGAGTGAGACCCTATCGAAAAGGAAGAAGAGGAAGAAGAAGAAGGAGGAGGAGGAGGAGGAGGAAGAGGAGGAAGAGGAGGAATAGAAAATTTGAATAGACCTATAATAAATAAAGAGATCAAATTAGTAACCAAAAACTCCCCACAAAGAAAAGCCTAGGCCCAACAGTCTTCACTGGTGAATTCTACTAAACATTTAAAGAAGAATCAACACAAAGTCTTCTAAAAACAGAAAAGGTGTGAACACTTTCAACTCATTTCAGAAGGCCTGAATTACCCTGATATCAACACCAAAGTGATCACAAGAAAAGAAAACTACAGACCAATACCTCATATGAATAAAGACAAAAAATCCTCAATAAAATACTTGTAAACTTAACCAAACAACAAATAAAAAGAATAAAACACCACAATCAAGTGGGATTTATTCAAAGAGTACAAGATTGTGTTAACATCCAAAAATCAATCAATGTAAGCCAGAGCAGTTAGACAAGAAAAGGAAATAAAGTGCATACAAATCAGTAAAGAGGAAGTCAAACTGTCTCTGTTTGCCAATGATATGATCATATACCTAGAAACCCCTAAAGAGTTATCTGAAAAGATCCTAGATCTGATAAATGAATTCAGTAAAGTTTCAAGATACAAAATCAATGTTCACAGATCAGCAGCACTGCTATACACCAACAGTGACCAACAGAGAATCATGTCAAAAATGCAACTCCTTTTACATAGCTGCAAAAAAAAAAAAATATATATATATATATATATAAATGTATATGAATACACCTAACCAAGGAGGTGAAAGACCTTTACAAGGAAAACTACACAATGCTGCTGAAAGAAATCATAGATGACACAAACAAATGGAAACACATCCCATGATCATGGATGGGTAGAATCAATATTGTGAAAATGACCATACTGCCAAAAGCAATCTACAAATTCAATGCAATTCCCATCAAAATACCATCATCATTTTTCACAAAACTAGAAAAAACAATCCTAAAATTTGTATGAAACCAAAGAAGAGCCCTCATAGCTAAAGCAAAACTAAGCAAAAAGAACAAATCTGAAGGCATCACATTACCTGACTTCAAACTATAGTATAAGGCTATAATCACCAACACAGCATGGTACTGGTATAAAAATAGGGACATAGACTATGGAACAGAAGAGAGAACCCAGAAATAAAGCCAAATACTTACAGCCAATTATCTTAAACAAAGCAAACAAAAACATAAGGTGAGGAAAGGATACCCTATTCAACAAATAGTCTTGGGATAATTGGCAAGCCACATGTAGAAAAATGAAACTGGATCCTGATCCGTCACCTTATTAAAAAATCAACTCAAGATGGATCAAAGACTTAAATCTAAGACCTGAAACCATAAAAATTTTAGAAGGTAATATTGGAAAAACTCTTCTAGACATTGGCTTAGGCAAAGAGTTTGTGACCAAGAACCTAAAAGCAAACGCAACAAAAATAAAGATAACTAGATGAGACTTGATTAAACTAAAAAGCTTCTGCACAGCAAAATAAATAATCAGCAGAGTAAACAGAAATCCACAGAGTGGGAGAAAATTTTTGTAAACTATACATCCACAAAGGACTAATATCCAGAAGCTATGAGGAACTCAAACAAATCAGCAAGAAAAAAAACAATCCTATCAAAAAGTCAGCAAAGGACATGAATAGACAATTCTCAAGAGAAGATATACAATGCCAATAAACATATGAAAAAATACTCAACATCACTAATGATCAGGGAAATGCAAATCAAAACCATGATGCAATATCACCTAACTCCTGCAAGAATGGCCATAAAATGTCAAAATACAATAGATGTTGGCATGGATGTGGTGAAAGGTGAACACTTTTACGCAGCTGGTGGGAATGTGAACTAGTAAAACCACTGTGGAAAACAGTATGGAGATTCCTTAAAGAACTAAAAGTAGAACTATCATTTGATCCATCAATCCCACTACTGAAGGAAAAGAAGTCATATGAAAAAGACACTTGCACACGCATGTTTATAGCAGCACAACTCACAATTGCAAAATACGGACCCAGCCTAAATGCCCATCAACCAACCAGTAGGTAAAGAAAATGTGATAAATAAATAAATACATATATACATATATACACAATGGAATACCACTCAGCCATAAAAAAGAACAAAATAATGGCATTTGCAGCAACTTGGAAGGACTTGGAAACCATTATTCTAAGTGAAGTAACTTAGAAATGAGAAACCAAACATTATATGTTCTCATTTATAAGTGGGAGCTAAGCTATGAGGATGTGAAGGCATAAGAATGATAAAGTAGACTTTGGGGACTTGGGGGAAAGCGTATGAGGGGGGTGAGGAATAAAAGACTATGCACTGGGTACAGCGTACACTGCTCAGGTGGTGGGTGTATCCAAATCTCAGAAAACACCACTAAAGCACTTATCCATGTAACCAAACACCACCTGTTCCCCCAAAAACTATTGAAATAAAAATGGAAAAATAATCAATTAATGTAACATACCATATTAGGACAAAAACCATATGAATATCTTAACAGACATGGGAAAAGCATTTGATAGACTCCAACACTCTTTCATGATACACACAAGAAACTAGGAATAGAAGATTTCCTCAATCTAATAAAGGACATCTATGAAAAATCCAGTTATCATTCTTAATGGTGAAAGACTTAAAACTCTCCTTGTAATATCAAGAACAATAGAAGGATGTCTGCTCTCACCATTTCTATTCAACATGTACTGGATGGTCTAGTCAAGACAAGAGAAAGAAATAAAAGGTATCCAGGCTGCGGGGAAAAATGAGTAAAACTATCTCTATTTGTAGATTGTATGATCTTATATATAGAAAAGTCTAAGGAAGCTGTAAATACACAAACTATAAGAGTTAATAAACATCCAACAAGTTGCAGGATACAGGATCAAAATTTGTTACAAAGCAACGGTCATCAAGAGCACATGGTACTAGAATGAGGGTAAAAATGTCGATCAATGAAATAAAATTGAAAGTCCAGCTGTAAACCTTTACATTTATGGTCAATTGATTTTCAACAAGGGTGCCAAGATAATTCAGTAAGGCAAAAAATAGTTTATTTCAACAAATAATGCTGAGACAACTGGATATCCAGACAAAATGATGAACTTAGACCCTAACTTTGTGCCGTGTGCATAAATTAACTCCAAATGGATCAGAGGTCTAAATGTAAGAGTTAAACCTACATAGCTCTTAGAGAAAAAATACAGAGGTAGAGTTTCATGAGCTTGGGTTAGGCAATGGTTTCTTAGATATGGCACTGAAAGTACAAGTTACAAAAGAAAAAAATATTTAAATTGAACTTCATCAACACTAGAAACTTCTGTGCTTCAAGGGACACTATCAAGAAAGTAAAAAGGCAACATTCAGAAGGGGAGAAAAGACTTACAAATCATCTATCTGATAAAGGTCTAGTACTTAAAACATATAAAGAAATCTTACAGTTCAATAATAAAAAGATAAATAACATCATTTTTCAATGGGCAAATGATTTGAATAGAGATTTTTCCAAATAATATACACAAATGTGCCAATAAGCCCATGAAAAATGCTCCCAAAAGCCACAATTAGATACTACTTTATGCTCACTAGGATGGCTAAAATAAAAATGACAGACAGCAACAAGTGTTGGCAAGGACATGGAAAAATTGGAACCTTCAGACACCGCTGGCTGGATTGTAAAACGATGCAGCCATTTTGGAAAACAGGCAGTTCTCCTAAAAAGTTAAACACAGGGTTATTATGTGACCCAACAGCGACCCAACAATTCCACTCCTAGGCAAATACCCAAGAGAATTTAAAACATATGTGCAGGCAAAAACTTGTATACATATGATCATAATAACATTATTTATAATAGCCCCAAGGTGGAAACAGCTTAGTCCATCAGCTGATGGATGATTAAACAAAGTGTGATATAGTCATACAATGGAATATTATTCAGCAATAAAAAGAAATGAGCACTGATTCACGCACCAACATGAATGAACCTTGAAAATATACGTTAAGTGAGAAAAACCAGTCACAAAAGAACACACGTTGTATTACTTCATTCATATGAAATGACTAGAATAGTCAAATTCATAGAGACAAAATGAATTAGTGATTGCCAAGGGCCAGAAACAGGGGAATGGAGAATTAACGGGTATCCAGTCTCTTTTTGGAGTGATGAAAATGTTTTGGAATTAGATGATTGCATAACTTTGTGAAAATACCTTAAAGCACTGAATTGTATATTTTAAAGGGTGAATGTTTTTATTTCTGTTTTGTTTCCTTTTATTTTATTTTTTAAGAAATGGGTTTTCACTATGTTGTCCAGACTGGTCTCAAACTCCTGGCCTCAAGTGATTCTCCTGCCTCGGCCTCCCAATGCGCTGGTATTACAGGCATTAAAAAGGGTGAATTTTATATGTGAATTATACCTCAGTAAAGCTACTTTATTTTTAAAATGAGTAATTAGTATTATTATCATCCTGGCCCCAAGTCTAGAAACCCATCTAGAATGGTCCCTGAAAGGTCAAGGGTGCTATTGCCTTCCACCAGGCACGAGGCAAAGGCCCGTCAAGTGAAGGGAAGAGGAAGTGGAGCCTGGGCTGTGTCCAAGTCTGTGGGAGAAGCTTCTGCCCTGACTGAGCACCAACTATCGCCTGTAGACTCATGGGTCAGGAGGGTAAGCCTGAGCGGGGCTAGAGCGAGTTGGAGTGTCCTGCCATCAGCTCTGTGTCTGCGCAGCTGGTGATAGCAGGCAGAGGTCAAGACTGGCTGGCGTTGACCTCCCTGCTGTGAATTCACATCTCAGTCTGGCTGAGCCATCTGCCTGGAATTGTGATGCTCCCTGGGCAGCTCAACCTCTCTCAGATGCCTGCATCTCTGGCTTTCTTATCTAGTGCCCAGGTGGCCAAGAAGCCCCTGTGAAGTTCTTTCCACCAGTGGGGGTGGGGGACGGACAGAGGCCCAGATGCAGGGAGTGGCCCAAGGTCCCTGATGGATGAGGAAAAGAACCCCAGTCCCCTGGGTCCCTGGCTCCAGTGTACTTCACAAAGCATTTTTCCTAAAACAGTTCTCACGGGAGACACTGCTTGTGTCCTGGACACCATCCAGATTTATGATTTATGGAAAAATCATTACCGCTTGGCAATGGCTCATCTCCAGCCCAATGACAAGCTGCTCACCTCCACCCCTCTCTTCCCAGTGCCCAGTAGCTTCCAGAAACCACTCCACCCAGCCTTTCTCTCTCTGTCTCCCAGGCTCAGTCATCATAACATGGATCAATGAACAAGCCCAGGATTACACGATGACTTTACATACACGATCCACCTTCGTCTTCCCCAAAACCCTGTGCAGCAGGAACTCTTATAATGCCCCCTTTCAAGGAGTAAACTGAGGCACAGAGAGGTTACGTCAGTTGCCTATGATCCCAAAAAGCACTGGAGGAAGCATCTGAATCTGACGTCTTTGTACGCACTCTTCTCATGAACACTTGGAGCCATTCAGGAAAGGAGCAAAGCTAATTGCCCCAGAGCCTGGGAGAACAGTAACCCCCACAGGCCAGGCGGACAAATGGACTGCCCAAGGGCTACTCTTGTCTGTTCCTGCAGCCCTGGCAGACATCATTTATCTAAGCCAACACCTTTTTCAGGGCTTTTGCATAAGGCCATGCAGGTTGTATAGAGAGAGTATAGTCACACAAATCACGATGTGAATGGTGCCCGGAGCTGTGCAGTGCACAACCTACACAGCTGTATGTGTGAGCCCTGATTTTTCACCAGGCTTTGCATGGGACATCCTGCTCCCTTCTTCTAACTTGTGAACTCTGCTCATCTTTCAAGGCCTGGCTCAAATTCTTCCTCCTCCTGGAAGCCATCCTGGACCAGCCCAGGCCACCTGGCTGTCCCTTCCTTTGGACCCCCATAGAGAAGTCCCTATGGGTACTGAGTGGCTGCTTCCATATGTGTGCCTGTGTGTATCTGAATGTCCTTGATGAGCTCTGGGAGGGCAGAGGCTGGTTTCGAAGTCAATTGTTTCTCCCACCTCACCTGACAGGGCTCTATAGATACTTGCTCGTTGGCAGATCTTCAGATTATGAGAGATAAGGCAAAAAAACTCCAGAAATGAATCAGAGATTTCAGAGCTGGAGGAGTCTCTAAGAGAGATCTATTTTATAAACAGAGAAACTGAGAGGGAAGTGGTTTGCCCAAAATCCCAAGGTCAGTGGGCGCTCTGACACCATGTCCTGTGCTCTTTCTGTTAACCACCATGGGCCTGGGTCCTCGGCTGCTTCTCCCAAAGAAATGACGTAGCAGGTTTGCCTAGGGAGCCCCCATACTTGTCTACTTGATTTCTCAGAAAGTCCCCTATCATGAAGTCCTGTATTTGGGGGATTGAAAAGGGCCTTCAAGGCTTGGTCCAGCCATCCTCAATTCCTGAGGACTACCCACCCTTTGCCCAGAGCTGGCCTCTCGACCTGAACAGACACTATCTTTTTCTGGTTCTATTAAACCACTTATTTCTGAGTGATCAAGCTACAGGGACCTGGTGTCCCCCAAAAAGCCTCAGGTCAGAGCAGCTCAGGGAGGATTCAGGATGTTTTCTAATCCTGTTGTCTAGCTGAGCATCTCTAGACCATCTGCTCACCCTACCCATCCCCCAACCCAGCTCAGCTAGGACAGAAGCAGCTGCTTCCCAAGGGATCTTTGTTGCTGGAATCCAACCACCTCCCGGGCCTGCCCACTGTGACTAAGCCAGCTAGCAATACCACAGCAGCCACCAACTGGCAACCTGGGGTTTTTCCACTCCAGAAATGCTGCAGGATCTGTGTCCCTGACCAGCCTAACCAGAGTAGCAGTTGGCTAAAATTACATCACCTGTACCAAAGTCTCATTTTCCTGGGGGCTTCAGGTCTGGCTTTATCAAGGCACAAAAAAGAAAGCCCCCATCAATGCATGGAGGTCTTCTCTGGTTTGACAAAGGGATCCTAGGACCATATAGGAGAAAAAACTAGCAGGCTAGGGTAAAGGTCCCTTTTTCAACCCAAATAATATTTTTATTGGCAGAAGAATTGGAGCTTCTGCAATAGGATCATAAAGGACTAAAGGAAACAAAGAAATGAACATGATTTGTTACTACATGCCAGGCATTTTCATTTCTTGTGGTTCACTTATTCCTCACAACTAAATTAGAAATTAGTGTGATTACCCCATTTTACAGATATGAAAGCCGAGGCTCAGAGGCTTAAATACTTGTCCAAGATCAGAGGACTAGGATTTGAATGCAGACCTATCTGATGGCACAGCCCAAGCTCTTTCTAGTGCACCATCCTGCTGGGGATTAGCTCCAGTGTTTAAACAAACCTAGCCAAATTCTTGTTGCAGAGGTATTTTTGCCTGAGCTGGGATGAGGTTGGGCTTTAGGGTAGAAGTGAAAGACCGAGCCGGGTGTGGTGGCACGTGCCTGTAATCCCAGCTACTCAAGAGGCTGAGGCAGAAGAATTGCTTGAACTTGGGAGGCGGAGGTTGCAGTGAGCCAAGACCACGCCATTGCACTCTAGCCTGGGTGATAGAGTGAGACTCCATCTGAAAAAAAAAAAGAAAAAGTGAAAGACCACTAGTCTGGCTTTTAGGAGGCTTTGGGTGTGGGTTCTGTTCCTACTCAAGGAGTTAAGTTGCTTCTTGTCTTAGGCCTGCAACTTGTATACCTCTTTAGTGAAGCAGGAAGGTCTCGGAGGTCTACAAGATGCTTACACGATGCTACGCTCATATTCTCTCTGGTAGACGGCCCTGTCTCCCACTGGAGAGAGGGCTGGGAGGCAGTGCAATGTCAGAGGCAAGAGCAGAGACTTTGAAGCCAGGTCGATCTGAGTGTAAGTCCTGTAAGGTTTTGGGCAATGTGCTTAACCTTTCCAGCCTCAGTTCCCATCCTTAACATGGGGCTAATGTTATTAGTATATTTCGTATCTGGTGTATTACAACCTTATAGTGCATTTGGGTGAAAAGCAGTGATATAATGCATGAATCGAGCCTACCAAAAGACTTGGTGTATCGTCAGCATTCAACACGTGGGCTCAGAAAAAAAAAGCTATTAGTTGGCTACCGAGTATTTATGGAGCACCTACTCCATCACCAGCTTGGTGAGATCATTTGCCCAGAGCAGTGTGCACGTGCCTGTGATGATGGCAGTTGACTGAGACTGCCATTGGCTCCCGGGTGCCCCTGCATGTGTATCATCACATCTCTGGGAGGAGGGAAGGGGGAAGGCAGTCAGGCCGCCCTTGGCCCTGGGTTGAGGATGCTGAGGCCCACAAGATGTCTGTGATTCTTGGAGTTGGAGCAGGAGTCCAAGCAGGGGGAACACTTTGGAGGCCCAGGCCCATACCTTTTTCTCCCACCAGGTGTCTCTCCACGGTGCCTCTGCTGTACCGCAGGACTCAATCCGGTGGCTCCTCCTCCTCTCCCACTCCTAGGGCCCCTCAAAGGCAGAGTCCTGGCTTTCAGAGTAAGGCCCTGCCAGGGGCTGCCCTAGGATCATCAGCCTCCAAGATGGCCCCCAGATCCCCTCTCCTGGAAATGACACCGTTGTGCAGGCCCCTCCCATACTGTACCCTGTCAGTCAGTGTGGCCACTAGAATATGGTAGAAGTGCTGATATGTCCCTTCTGAGATTAGGTGATAAAAGACAATGGCACCTCTCTCTCTCTCTCTCTCTCTCTCTCTCTCTGGCTATCTCTCTCTATCAGCTTATCACTCTGGGGGAAGCCAGCTGTGATATCATGAGGCAGCCGATGGCCTACATGGCAAGGACTGAGGTCTCTGGCTGACAGCTGATAGGAATTGCCACCTGCCAAGGGCCACAGGGTGAGCCTGGCTGCCCAGTCCAATTTTCAGATGACAGCAGCCCCTGCCCACAGCTGGACCTCAGGGGGCCTCCTATGAAGCCCTGAGCCAGAATCAGCAGCTCAGCCACTCTTGAAAACCTGGCCTTGAGAAACCATGGGCAGTAAGTGTTTGTTGTCTTGAGATGTGTATGTTTCACAGCAGTAGATAACTGGCACCCCGCTCCACCCCTAGCTGCCAGCACTCCTGGGGGACAAGCAAAAAGAGCCCTTATCTGCTGTTTCCCCCTCAGGAAGGTGCTGTGCTGCTTTGGACCTCAGTTCCCTCAGCATCACCACTGGTGACAGAGAGGCCTGTTTCTCAAGATTGAGATGAAGACCAACAGAAATGAACATAGAGCCCAGGTGGTTCCCAGGGCAGGAGGGCGCCTCTGCAGGCCGTGCAAACCCATCCGTCTGTTACCAACACAGACGCCTCTGTCTGCACAGCCCCAAATGCTTCTTTCTACTTTTTACATTTCCCTTTTACTTTCAAGTCTTGCTGCAATCAAGGGGAACTAGGCAGTCCTGTTTTTATGTTTTTGTATTTGAATTAAACTAGGTTTGCAGGGTGGTGGTGGTGGGTTGTAGAGTAACTATATGCTCACAAAATAAAACCAAAACAGCTCAAAAACTTATGAAATACCCAGTAAATGTATTTTCATGCCCTTCACTCCAAACTCTGTCTTACCCACAGAGAAAACTACTATTAAGGCTCGCTTGGCTGGGCGCGGTGGCTCACGCCTGTAATCCCAGCACTTTGGTAGGCCGAGGCGGGTGGATAGTCAAGGGTTCAAGACCAGTCTGGCCAACATGGCAAACCCCCTACCTCTGTCTCTACTAAAAGTACAAAAATTAGCCAGGTGTGGTGGTGGGCGCCTATAATCCTAGCTACTTGGGAGGGAGGCTGAGGCAGGAGAATTGCTTGAACCTGGGAGACAGAGGTTGCAGTGAGCCAAGATTGCACCACTGCACTTCAGCTCCAGCCTGGGGATAGAGCGAGACCCTGCCTCCAAAAAAAAAAAAAAAAAACAGCAAACAAACAAACGAAAAAGACTTGCTTATGTTCTCTTACAAACATAAGTTTCCGATGTATAGATAAGCAGATCCATTTATTTACGCCTATTTTTAGCCCAAAAGTATGACAATATACACACTGTTTTGCATTTTGTTTTTTCACAGTGCATCTTGGACTTCTTTCCTTATCTGCATATGTAGACCTACCTCATTTTCTTTCCTTCAGTCAGGTAACCATTATTTATTGAGCACCTGCTATGCGCTAGACCCTGTTCATGTATCACAGATTTAATGAGTATTTACCATGGGCTTGGCACTGGGCTAGCCCGGGGTTTCTCACCCTGGCACTGTTCATACGTAGGACCAGATTATTATTTGTTGTTGAGAGGAGGCAAACCCAGTAAAAGACACCAAAAAGAAACATTGTTGAGTTAGGAAGAAAACCAAGGGACTGCAATATGGAAGAAGCCACCTTACAGCTTTCATGATATTTCACCGTACAGAGGGACCACAACGTGTTAGGCCATTTTCTTATTGTTAGACTTTAGTTATTCTGACTGTTTTTGCTAGCATAAAAAACACTGCAATGAACATCTTTATATATCCATCTCTGCATGCAACTTCAAGTGTATTCATGAGATAGATTCCTGGAAGATAATTTGGCACCATCAATGGCATGTCTTTCAATGTTCGCAGATATTGCTAAATTGCTAAATGATAATCAAGGGGTATGGTGACTCACACCTGTAATCCCAGTACTTTGGGAGGCAGAGGCAGATGGATCACCTGAGGTTAGGGGTTCAAGACCAGCCTGGCCGACATGGTGAAATCCCATCTCTACTAAAAACACAAAAATTGCTGGGCACGGTGGCTCATCCCTATAATCCCAGGACTTTGGAAGGCTGAGGTGGGTAGATCACTTGAGGTCAGGAGTTGGAGACCAGCCTGGCCAACATGGTGAAACTTCATCTCTACTAAAAAAATACAAAAATTATCTGGGTGTAGTGGCAGGTGCCTGTAATCCCAGCTACTTAGAAGGCCAAGGCAGGAGAATTGCTTGCACCCAGGAGGTTGAGGTTGTAGTGAGCCAAGATTGTGCCATTGCACTCCAGCCTGGGCAAGAGAGCAAGACCTCATCTCAAAAACAAAAACAAAAACAAAAATTTGCTGGGCATGGTGGCACACGCCTGTAATCCCAGCTTCTCAGGAGGCTGAGGCAGGAGAATCACTTGAACCCAGGAGACAGAGGCTACAGTGAGCTGAGATTATGCCATTGCACTCCAGCAAGGGCGACAAGAGCGAAACTCTGTCCAAAAAAAAAAAAAGGTTAATCAACTTTATATTCCCAAGAACAGTATATAAGAGAGCCTGTTTCTCCACCTAATCAGCACCAGGTCTTTTTTGGAAGACTGAGCACAAAGTGGGCATAATTGGGAGCTTGGGTTGAGACCAAACACTGGCCTCACTGATCACAGCAGACCACTTCCCGGGTCATCACCTCTTTGAAGGAGTCCAGAGGATCATCCAGGAGGGACAGGAAAAAAAGATAGCATAGAGGCTCTTATCTTTGCTTCTGCATTCCCTCCTAGCATCAGCACCTGAGTAATGATTCCCTCAAAAATGCACTCACTACACAAATACTTAGCAGTATTAGAGCAAATATTCATGGCACAAATAGTTAAAATAAGGCTCTAGGTTGGATGTGTTTGTATTTTGACAGGTAATTGAACAGCATCCTTTCTTCCTCTTTTTCCTCTCACCAGGGAATGTTCTTTTAGCTTCTCAACCATACACATATACGAACACACACGCATACACATCCGCCCCCACACACACTCTCACACACTCCCAGGGTGTATCAGGGTCTCCACCACCCATATGTGAGCTCCAAACAGACCAATATGTTCTTTCAAATGGACAGTCTTGAAACACTGCAGCATTTGCCTGGTGGGGAAGGAGAAAAACTCACTGCATATGTGCAAAAATTACTGATCCTTTTTTGAGGTTTATAACACCTTTATTTGTTTATCCATTCATTGAACAAAGATTTATTGAGCACCTCTCACAGATCAGGATAGAGATAGAGAAAGTAAATGTCAGAACAGATCTAACTTATATGGATGTGTTTACAAAGCATTGGCCAAAATATGTTTCAAACTCCTTCTGCGATTTGTGCTAAGTGCAGGGGGCAGAACCATGAGCAAAAACAGATGCAGTTCCTCCACTCAAGGACATTATAATGAAATGGGGGAGGCAACCGTTACTTAAACAAGCTCACTAATAAATCCATAGCGAGGACCACGACAAGTGCTGGAAAGAAGTGCTGGAGCCAGCCATGGGGGACCCTGGCCTCACTGGCTGGAGGCTGGGAGGTGGTCAGGAGGACTGCCAGTTGAGCAGATGTCCAGGTGGGAAGTGAAGGTGGCATGGACAGGACAGGTAGCAGTGGAGATGGGAGACACAGACAGATCTGAGACATACTTAGGAACTAAACTCCCAGTGTGATGGGAGAGAGATGTACGCTCTTGGGTCTGGCTCATGGTGAGATCCTTTCCAAAGGCTGGAAATATTGGAAGCGCCCCAGGTCACAGGCTCTGAATGCATCGCAGTATTTTAACTTATTTGGACTTTTATGTCCCAGCTTTTCCATCATGCAATTTGCCTCACTTGAGTCACTCTCACTGACTAACGATAGGGGTAACTTACAAGGAGATGTTTACAAATTCTTGCTAAAATAGAGTGTGAACTCCTAAATCCTAGCTCTCATGTCAGCGAGACCTGGCTGAGTTATCCACGCTTGTTGCCCCCGCTTCCATTTCTCAATTTTCTTTTACCATTTTCCACACCAGACAACTTCTCAGGAGGCCCAGGAAAGGGTTTTGAGTTTGGAGAACAAAGTAAATTGGTTGCTCCTAGCTACCAGCACGAGACCATGTACAATTTCATTTCAGAGTTTTGACTATCTGGGATTGGAGACTTCAGGGAATTGCCAGCACGAAAATATGAACATAGCAGAACTACTCAGCAGAGAGAACTCAAGATAAAGCGGAGATGTTTTTCTTCCATGGTATACACTTGGGCATGAGAGGGGCCAATTCAGGTTTTGCCAGTCACATAAATCCCCTCTGAAAACCTGCACTAACTTGGATTTATGCCCACTTTATTTCAGAGATATTCGTCCCTGTATCTCCAGCACCCAGAGCAATGCTGTACATAGTAAGTATTCAGTAAATATTTGTTGCCTAAATGAATAAGACAACTTTCTTTTCTTTTTCTGTTTTGTTTTGTTTTGTTTTTCTGAGATGGAATTTCACTCTGCCCCCAGGCTGGAGTGCCGTGGGGTGATCTCGGCTCACTGCAACCTCCGCCACCCAGGTTCAAGCGATTCTCCTGCCTCAGCCTCCCGAGTAGTTGGGACGACAGCCGCAAGCCACCACACCCGGCTAATTTTTGTATTTTTAGTAGAGACGAGGCTTCACCATGTTGACCAGGATGGTCTCGATCTCTTGCCTTCATGATCCACCCACCTTGGCCTCCCAAAGTGCTGGGATTACAGGCATGAGCCACCGCGCCTGGCGTTAATTTTTCATTTTTAGTAGAGACGGGGTCTCACTATGGTGCCCAGGCTGGTCTCAGACTCCTGGGCTCAAGCCATCCTCCTTGGCCTCTCAAAATGTTGGAATTATGGGCATGAGCCACTGCACCCGGCCCTGAGCACTTCTAATCTGCAGTTTTTTCTTCTCCCCAGTTTTGTTTTAGACTCTGTGTTCTCTGGCCTTCCCCTTCCAACTCTGCTAATCCTTCTACAAATCTTAGGCCAGGCCCAAGGAACTGATCTGGCAAAAGTTGAACCCTCCTGTGTGGGTGGGGAAGGGGGGAAACTGAGCCACAAGTCCTTTTTAGCAGCTGGGAGAAGCAAAGGCCTAGGAACGCTGATACTGCCATCGCTCCTATCTATTCAGTAACAGTAGCTTGCATTTACGGAGCACTAGGCATTGTATTAAGCTCTGTTTGTTTGTTTTGAGACAGGGTCTTGCTCTGTCACCCAGGCTAGAATGCAGTGCCGTGATCACAGCTCACTGCAGCCTCGACCTCCTGAGCTCAAGTGATTCTCCCACCTCAGCCTCCCCGGTAGCTGGGACCACAGATATGCGCCACCATGCCTGGCTAATTTTTAAAATTTTCAGTAGAGACAGGGTCTTGCCATGTTGCCCAGGCTGGTCTCAAACTCCTGGCCTCGGGTGATCTGTACACCTTGGCCTCCCAAAGTGCTGGGATTACAGGCTCTGACATTTACTAGTCATACGACTGTGGACCTTAGTTTTCTCACCTGTAAACAGGGTTTAATACGAGCACCTGCTTCTGAGGGCTGTCAGGAAGATGACAATAGCTGACGCAGGTGACATGCTCAGGCAGTGCCTGGCCTTTGGTAGGTATTCAGCCCATGTCACCAGGTGCCTCGAACTGTTTCATGTGGCAAACCTATGAGACAGGTGTTATCATGGCTGTCATGATGAGGAAACTGAGGCCCAAAGAGGCCAAATTTCTTGCCCAGGTTGCCACAGTTCGTATATAGAAAGACTATGCTTCGAAGTCATACAGCTGGTCCCAAGCCATCTTCTTAACCACTATGCTCACTGTCTCTATCAATCCAGTTTTACAGATTAGGAAAATGAGATTTGGATGAGTCCTGTTCACACCGACAGAAGGACGGCCCCTGTGGGGCAGACCAGGTCTCCTGACATTGCTCTTTGCCCCAAGAGCCCTGGGAGGTCCCAGAGAGATAAACTACCCTGTGAGCAGAGAGCCCAGTGGTCCAGGCACCAGCCCCGGACCACGCTGCCCATAGCTGGTATATTACCGCTCTTAGATTTTTTACAATTTGGTTGCATCCCAGGGAGAAAATGTCACATTTTCGCAGTGGTCAGGGCCTCCCCACGGCCCCCTGCATCACCACCACCGCCACCAAAAGCCATCTCTGAGCAGCTGCCTGGGGCAAGAGGCAGCCTCAGAGCTTGACTCATCCTGGGGAATGAAAATCACTTCGGAGATGCCCTTTGGGCACACTAAAATATTGGCATCCCACATTGAGGGGGACAGTGACACAGAAGCCTGGAAACTGGAGACTTAGCTGCCACATCCCCGCACCAGGCTAGACAGTGCCCTGTGCACACAAGAAGAGCTGGACCCTGTCTAATGCAAGAACCCTCTTCCTGCACACCGGTGCTTGAGCTACCTTGAGGGAGAGCTGCACCCTCTGTGCTGTTTCTAGGAGTTGAGGTGGGTCTCGCTGCAACATCCAAACCACCCCCAACGCTGTCTTACAACCAAAGGTGTGGGAAGTAGAAAAGCTCCTTTTTAAAGTTTCCTTTCTTGTTAAAGAGTAAGTGTGCCAATAACTTTGTTAAGCCCTATCCTATGTAGCTGTTAGACGTGCCGTGCTTACAGGCACGTAGTACATTCCATGTCCTTGTACTTTAACCAAGGTATCTGTGCTGGATGTGCTCACAGGTATGCCCCAGCTCTGCACTGCTTTTACCTGTTTAGAAAAGTTTTAAGTTATTAGCCAATCAGGTTTTAGTTTAGATTGTGAGGTCTGGCTCCAGCCAACGGAGATCAGACACAGCAGTAAGGACAACCCCAAATGCGTAAGGGATAAATTTGTGTGTTTTCCTGTGTTCATTGTACTCTCATGGCACCATGGCTACGGAGGGTACCCTTCCTGCAGTCCAGGGAGTAAAAATTGCATTGCTGAAAGATCCTTTGTCTCAGTGCTAATTTTTCTTTGCATCACAGAGCATCTGTTTCCAACAAAAGACATAAAGGTGCGCATGCATTTACAGAGCACCTACTGCGAGCCAGCCCTGAGCTTGGTCAGTTCATCCTCCCATTGTCTCATGTAATCCCCACCACAAACAGGCAAACACATACATAATTATCCTGACTTCCAGAGGGGGCCTCCCTGAGGCTCTCTGGGGCTCAGAGAGTTTGAGTGCCCAGCCCAAGGTCACACACAGACCCAGCAAGGCAGCAGAAAGGATCAAGTGCTGCCTTTCCTGCTATACTTAGGTGTCTTTCCTTAGACTGACCCAGGGCCTTGTCTCTATGGGACAACAGGGATGTGGTTTGAGGAGCCAGCATCATCCTGGGACAGAGAAGAGGGCTTAGGTGGCTCACCACTGCACAGCGGCCTAGAGGTCCGTTTCTATGGGGGCTCTTGAAGTCCCCCACCTTTTGCACAGACACTCCCCAGAAACAGAGGCTTTGGATTACACATCCAAGAGGGACCTCTGAAAAATCTCCAGCCTTGGGGCCTCTTTCTCACCCAGGCTCTGGAATGTCTGGCTGGGAAGAGGGCCTGAAGCCACGGGGGCCGCTTCTGTCTCAAACAGATTTCAAATAAAATTCAGTCCCCAGAGAGTCATCCATCTGAGAGAGAAGGAGCCTGTGACATTCCCGAGGGCCTCCTTGGGCAGATCTGGCAAAACCCAGAGCAGGCCTGAGGCAGTCGGCCCTGCAGCTCCAGGCCCTAGGGCCTGCCAGGTGGCAGATTCTGGCCTTGTATGGGCAAAATTCTCCCGCCAAGCCTGACTTTGGAGTCAGCTTTTTCTCTATTTTTGGTCCCCGGGGGTAGTGTTGGTCTTTCCTCTCAGCTCTCATTGGCTCAAACATCAGCCAGGCCTACCAGGACCCTTGAAGCTGCTCTAGGGGCGAGGGCTGGTGGGGAGAGGTTAGCTTGAATGTCCAACCTTGGCGAGGAGAAGGTTGCTAAAAATAATAACAACAACAGCGATAAGTAGCTAGTACTCCCGCCAGGCACCAGTCTGAGAGCTTTTCACAGATTGTCCCTTTAAGACGTTAAAGAGGGTCAGGTGTGGTAGCTTATGCCTGTATTCCCAGCACTTTGAGAGGCCGAGGCAGGAAGATCACTTGAGGTCAAGAGTTCGAGACCAGCCTGGCCAACACGGCGAAATCCCGTCTCTACTGAAAACACAAAAATTAGCCAGGTGTGGTGGTGCAAGCCTGTAATCTCAGCTACTTGGGAGGCTGAGGCAGGAGAATCATTTGAACCCAGGAGATGGAGGCTGCAGTGAGCCGAGATTGCACCACTGCACTCCAGCCTGGATGACAGACCAAGACTCTACCTCAAAAAAAAAAAAATTCTTAAAGAGGTAGGTAACATCTGTATTGCTCCTTAAGCATCTTCTAGGAGTTGGATTCCTTACTCGTGGTCATACAGTCAGCAAGGATCTGCAAAGCCATGCACACTGGCTGTCAACCACTGTGATGAGCTGCACTCCGCTCGCACCCAGAGCTGGAAGGGGCCTCAGTCTGCGTCCAAGCCAGCTCCTCCAACTGACAAGGAAGCCTCAACCACCTGGGCCCCACTTTGGTGGCAGGTCCAGGCCTAGATCACCCAGACTCCAAGGCCAGACCTTTGCCCTTTCAGCGAGCACCCTGCCCCTAAGGGTCTAGCCAGGCTGTGGCTGCCAGACGGGGGTCCACACAGTCACCGTTCCTGGGACTGGCCCAGTTCTGAGAGCCAGGAGAGGTAGTTTACATAGAGAAAAGCTGCAACCCTGGAAGCCGCTGAGGGTGGCATGGTGGTGGTGGCAGCCTTGAGCTTAGGTCACAGGAAAGATGAGGTGGGGAATACATCCTGCAAACTTGGGTTCTCCCCTGAACTTGGCCTTTGGGTAGAATCCTTGCATTGTGGATCTCTGGAGGGTAGACCTGGGTCCAAATCCAGCTTCTGCCACTGAGCAGCTATTTGACCCTGAAGACAAAATCCTTGATGCCTCTAAGCTTTAGTTTCTTCATCTGTAATGGGGGATAACAGGCCCACCATCTCCTCCAGCTGTTGAGAGAATTAGATGTGGTGTAATAGTGTAACTACCTGTCCAGCTGTCCCTGGGGGTGGAGGCGGTGGGGAGAAGGTTCTGGGGACAGGAGACATTTTTTTTTTTTTTTTTTTTTTTT
>NW_022436954.1:19287584-19302130 GCF_009761245.1 Sapajus apella
AAAAAAAAAAAAAAAAAAAAAAAAAAAAAAAGACCAGGCACTGTGGCTCATGCCTGTAATTCCAGCACTTTGAGAGGCCAAGGCAGGTGGATCATGAGGTCAAGAGATCAAGACAATCCTAGCCAACATGGTGAAACCCCATTTCTACTAATAAAACAAAAATTAGCTGGGCGTGGTGGCTCACACCTGTAGGCCCAGCTACTCGGGAGACTGAGGTAGGAGAATCGCTTGAACCCAGGAGGTGGAGGTTGCAGTGAGCTGAGATTGTGCCACTGTACTCTAGCTTGGCAACAGAGCGAGACTCCATCTCAAAAAAAAAAAAAAATTCTTAAAGAGGTAGGTAACATCATTATTGCTCCTTAAGCATCTTCTAGGAGTTGGATTCCTTACTCGTGGTCATACAGTCAGCAAGGATCTGCAAAGCCATGCACACTGGCTGTCAACCACTGTGATGAGCTGCACTCCGCTCGCACCCAGAGCTGGAAGGGGCCTCAGTCTGCATCCAAGCCAGCTCCTCCAACTGACAAGGAAGCCTCAACCACCTGGGCCCCACTTTGGTGGCAGGTCCAGGCCTAGATCACCCAGACTCCAAGGCCAGACCTTTGCCCTTTCAGCGAGCACCCTGCCCCTAAGGGTCTAGCCAGGCTGTGGCTGCCAGACGGGGGTCCACACAGTCACCGTTCCTGGGACTGGCCCAGTTCTGAGAGCCAGGAGAGGTAGTTTACATAGAGAAAAGCTGCAACCCTGGAAGCCGCTGAGGGTGGCATGGTGGTGGTGGCAGCCTTGAGCTTAGGTCACAGGAAAGATGAGGTGGGGAATACATCCTGCAAACTTGGGTTCTCCCCTGAACTTGGCCTTTGGGTAGAATCCTTGCATTGTGGATCTCTGGAGTGTAGACCTGGGTCCAAATCCAGCTTCTGCCACTGAGCAGCTATTTGACCCTGAAGACAAAATCCTTGATGCCTCTAAGCTTTAGTTTCTTCATCTGTAATGGGGGATAACAGGCCCACCATCTCCTCCAGCTGTTGAGAGAATTAGATGTGGTGTAATAGTGTAACTACCTGTCCAGCTGTCCCTGGGGGTGGAGGCGGTGGGGAGAAGGTTCTGGGGACAGGAGACATTTTTTTTTTTTTTTTTTTTTTGGGACGGGGTTTCACTCATGTTACCCGGGCTGGAGTGCAATGGCGCGATCTCGGCTCACTGCAACCTCCGCCTCCTGGGTTCAGGCAATTCTCCTGCCTCAGCCTCCTGAGTAGCTGGGATTACAGGCACGTGCCACCATGCCCAGCTAATTTTTTGTATTTTTAGTAGAGATGGGGTTTCACCATGTTGACCAGGATGGTCTCGATCTCTTGACCTCGTGATCCACCCGCCTCGGCCTCCCAAAGTGCTGGGATTACAGGCTTGAGCCACCGCGCCCGGCGACAGGAGACATTTAGTAGTAAAAACCGGGAATGTCCGAGGAAGCCGGGATGAGTTGATCTTCCTGTGAGGCCTAATATGCAAAGCACAGAGCACAGTGGCTGGCAGAAAACACACCCCATGCCCCAAGCCCACTGCACATTCAAAATGCACAGTCCCCTCCTCAGCTGTGCTCCCTCCCTCAGCCCTGCCTCGCTGCCAGAGATTTGCCACCAGATTCCCTGAGTCCAGGAGCAGAACAAAGCCGGTGCTGCCCTCCGTGCTCCCCTCCCCAGAGTGGAACCCCTTTGTCCTCAGAACCCTCCCCTCCCCCGCCCCAGGCAGGCTGTGTGCCAGCAGCAATTACAGAATCACATATTCACGGAAGCCTGCACGTGCAGCCCACGATCAGCAGTAATTAGGCAGCTAAAGGGGTTTGAAAGCCCATCAGCCAATCCGGGGAGGGGGTGCTGAATGGGACAATCAGCCTCAGCAGGCAGGGGGCTGGGGGCAGGGAAAGAGTGGGACTCTTGTGGGTTGAGGGGTGGAGGGGCAGCCGTTGAAACAGTTCCCCTCACCCCCTCTACATTTGTCGTGTACGATGGCAGGGTAGGGGTGCGCTTGCTGGGACTCCTAAAGCCCAAGGCAGACTGGCACGGGGGAGAAGGAGTGGGTGGGCCGCGCCGGGTGTTTTGAAGACAAGGCCAGCCTCACCACCAGTGAGCCTTGGAAAAATATACCTTCTATAAGTGTCCCAATGGCCTTGGTTGGGGGTGTCCCTCCTTTCCAGGCAGGCATCCTCTCCCTGCTAGAAATTTGCCTCACCTCAATGGGAAAGAATGCCTCTAAAGCAGTGCTTCTCCAACTGTAAAGTGCTAACGCGCACCAGGTTCTTGCTAAAATGTACATTCTGGTTCCATGGGTCCAAGGAGGGGCCCAGAATTCTGCATTTCCAACCAGCTCCCAGACGCAGTCAATGCTGCTGGTCTTGAACTTCATTCTGAGGAACAAGGTTCATTGCATCTCTGAGGATAGGGTGGGCCAACGGGAGGGGAAGATGCTGGGGTCATTTACCTGCTGTGTGACCTTGGGCAAGCCCCCTCGGTTCCCAGAGCCTCATTTTCCCAGTGGCCATCCTGCCTGCCTCATGGGGCTGGGCTGAGAATGAAAGGGGAAAACAGCTGGGGACGGGCCCTTGAGAGCTGCAGACAGGTTTTAAGGGGAGGGGACCAGACCTCAGCTCAGTTCCGCTTGGCCTTGGAAGCCCTGGGTGGGGTAGGGAGCAACTGGAGCTCAGATTTTGGAACAGGCTAGTGAGATTCCTTTTCTAACCTCTTGCTCTTGGGGTCCCTGGGTAGTTTCCAGGGCGAGCAAACATGATGAAGCCCCATCTCTACTAATAAAGTACAAAACAAATCAGCTGGGTGTGGCGGGGCACAGATGCCTGTAATGGTGCAGCACCACACCCAGCTAATTTTTGTACTTTTAGTAGAGATGGGGCTTCACCATGGTGGCCAGGCTGGTCTTGAACTCCTGGCCTCAAGTGACCCACCCACCTCGGCCTCCCAAAGGGCTGGGATTATAGGCGTGAGCCACTGGGCCCAGCCTATGAATGCATTTAATGCCACGGAACTGTACACTTAAAAATAGTTGAGAGTAAACTTTATGTTATGTGTATTTTGCCACAATAAAAAAAAAAATCAGACAGAAGAATCAGGCAGTGGCTGAAAACACCATGTCCTTGTCCTCGTCCTCTCTCTGAGGTGACTTCCGTGACCCGCCCTGGCTTATACTCGGAATACTGTGCTATCATTTTTAATCATAATTTTTCTCCTCATTCTTTTTAAAAACCAGTTTCTCATAATGCAATTACTTTTCTGCAAAATATAATACATTTTACATTTTTAAACGTTCATTATGAAATATTTCAGATGGCCCAAAAGGTCCTTTTTTCATTCTTTGATTTTTTTTGAGATGGAGTCTTACTCTATTGCCCAGGCTGGAGTGCAGTGGCGCCGTCTCAGGTCACTGCAACCTCCGCCCTCTGGGATTCAAGTGATTCTCCTGCCTCGGCCTCCCGAGCAGCTGGGATTACAGGTACCCACCACCACAGCCAGCTAATTTTTGTATTTTTAGCAGAGATGGGGTTTCACCGTCATTGTCAGGCTGGTTTTGACCTGCTGACCTCGTGATCCACCCACCTCGGCCTCCCAAAGTGCTGGGATTACAGGCGTGAGCCACTGCGCTCAGCCCAAAAGGTCTTTACTTATGTCCCCTTACCACGCTTAGGCAACGAAACATCACGAATGCAGCTACAGCCTCCCTGTGACCTTACATGGTAGTGTCTTCTCCCTCCCCACTCCCAGAAAGTCACCCTCACCGTGCCCCACCCAGACCCCTTCAGCCCCGAGCAAGTCATGCAGCCATGCCCACTAATACAGCAGCTTCCCTACCTGATGCCTTGCCAGGGGCTTTTGCATGATGTCTCATTTAACCTCTACAACCAAAATCACTTCTTGCTAGGGTATCCCTCCCCATTTTACTGGTAAGGATTCTGAGGCTCAGAGAGGTTAAATAGGTCCCCTCAGATCACACAGCATTCAGACCCACAGAAGGCAGATTCACAAACTGCCCTTTACCAGATGTCAAATAGGGCCTTGACGTGCCCCTCCCACCCTAGTAAGCGGGTGTCCCCCTGACTACAGCCTCCAGGGTCGCTGGAGGTTCCGAAAGCCAAGTCTCACAGGGAAGTGAGAGGTGAAACCCTGCGTTGGTTGCCAGGGATGACTTTGGTCCTCCCGTGTCAGGATGCCTTAAAAACAGAAGCCAGAGGAAAGTGGTGTCCTTGACCGCCAGAGAGAACCTCCCAGAAACCATGAGGGGGCTTCTTCCAGAAACATCTTCCAAAGAGTGGGTCATTCCTGGGGGTCCAGATTCATTCTGCCTGGGTGCAGGTAGGCCAGCTCGGGGCGGGCGGGTGGCATCTAAAAGTGGAGGACCCTTTGAGGCCAGGCCCACAGCTCAGGGCATCGTGGGGAAGCGCACTCTCAAGCCCACCCCTTCTCCTGCCCCCACCAGAATGGTCCTTTCCGGTGGTTTGGGGCCTCGTAACACAAGAGGCAGGAGGACCTGTGTCACCTGGGCTCAGGAGCAGGGACAAAGGAGCAAGGGCAGACACTTCGTCACCTCCTTGTCCACAGATGAAATAAAGTCCGACAAAACAAGGGCCGTAATTGCAAACCCATTTTCTTCTCCCTGGTGGGCTGACACCAACGCCTCCTCCCTGAGCCATTACTGCTGGAAGGACAGGACCTGTCGCCAGGGTGCAGCGAGGTGAGGACAGTGAGGACATGCAGAGAGAAGAAGGGCTCAGAGCCTTCCGGCACCTTCAACCGCTTTGGGGAGGAAGAAGGAGGCTGTCTGGGAGCCAGACTTGGACACACACACACACACACACACACACACACACACACACACACACACACTCCCTTTACCTCCACGTCCCCCAGGCTCCCACCCCAGCCATGAGTCCTAGGCAGAGGCTGGTCTCCTTTTCTGTAATTTCTCCTGTCCACCCACACTTAGATTTATAACAGCTCAGAAGGCGAGTGGGCAGGATCTCGTATTTTGCTTGCACAAGGCAGGAAGGCATGAATGAATCTCCATTTAACAGATGGACACGCCACCGAGGCCAGACTGCCCCCGACAAGCCAGCTGCAGAGGAGGCACCCGACTCCGGTTCTTCTCCAAACACGGTCTCACCCCGGAATCTTAGAACGTTTCCCAAGTTCAATAATTTTAATACTTCTCCCCTCATTTTTTTTCAAAGCTTGGATGCCTGTTGCCGATGTCTGCTAACAAAAGACTGAACAGAAATGAGCAGAAAGGACTGGTGGAAAAACTTGGAAACAAGCCACCCACCAGCACTGGGCAGCTTGCTTTGCTCCTGAGCGCAGGCAGGACTCTTGGTTGCAATTTCATTGTGCGTACAAATGATGAGCATTGTTCACCACATTTTCCGCTGGTAAAAATTGTTCCTGGCTTCCACCCCGCTTAATATGATGTCTGTTGATGTTTCTGTCTTCCCCACAAGACTGTAGGCTCCCAGAGATGAGGGACTTTATTTTATGCATCTCTGTGACCCTCATAGGACAGGGCCTGGCACAAAACGGGGGCAGAGTAAATGCTTGAATAATAATAACAATAATTATTGTTATTATTATTAATAATTGTTATTATTAATAATAATAACAATAATTATTGTTATTATCTATTGAGGAGGCAGCTTAATGTAGAAGTTCATGAGGATGAACTCCAGAATCACGTCACCTGGGTTTGAATCGCAGCTCAGTTTTCTTAACTTATCGGTGCCTCAGCCTTCTCATCTGTGAAACGGGTTTATAGCATAGCAGTCTCTCAGTACCTGGGGAATTGGCTCCAGGATGCCCTGTGGATACCAGAATCCACTTATGCTCACATCCTTGATATAAAATGGCATAGTATTTGTATATACGCTACGCACATCCTCCCATATACTTTATTAATTTATTTATTTTACAATTTTTTTTGAGGCAGAGTTTCACTCAGTTGCTCAGGCTGGAGTGCAGTGGCATGACTCAGCTCACTGCAACAGGCTTTTTTTTTTTTTTTTTAAATAGAGATGGGGCCAGGTGCGGTGCCTCTGCCTGTAATCCCACCACTTTGGGAGGCAGAAACGGGTGGATCACTTGAGGTCAGGAGTTCAAAACCAGCCTGGGCAACAGGGCAAAGCCTTGTCTCTACTAAAAATACAAAAATGAGCTGAGTGTGCTGATGTGCGCCTGTAATCCCAGCTTGAACACGGGAGTTGGAGGTTGCAGTATACACCACTGCACTCCAGGCTGGGCAACAGAGGGAGACTCTATCTCAAAAAAAAAAAAAAAGAGAGAGACGGAGTTTTGCCACTTTGCTTAGGCTGGTCTTGAACTCCTGGGCTCAAGTGATCTCCTCCACCTTGGCCTCCTAAAGTGAGGGGATTACAGCTGTGATCCACCCACCCGGAGCCTCCCATGCATTTTAAATCAACTCTAGATTACTTATAACACCTAATACAATGTAAATGCTATGTAAATAATTATTATACTGTATTGATTTTTTATTTGTATTTTTTCAGTGTTGTATTGTTATTCTTTATTATTTATTTTTTCTGAATATTGTTGATCTGTGGATGTGGAACCCACAGATACTGAGCAACGACTATACCTCCTTCACGGGATCAGGAAGGGGATTGAAAGACTGTGGCTGCCAACTCTACCTTGGCCTCCGATTATCCCACCCCTGCTATTCATTCTCTTGTATAATCCTCTCCCCTCTAGTGTGGGCTGGACATAGTCACTGGCTTCTAACCAACAGAATATAGCAAAGAAGACGTATCACTTCTGCAGTTAGGCTGCTTAGTAGCAGACTCACCCTTGCTGGCTTTGCTGGAGTGTCATGGTGGAGAAGCCCATGAGACAAGAAGCTGAGGGCCACCTGTAGCCAACAGCCTGCAAGAAACTGAGACCCCAGTCCAAAGACCCTCAGGCATTAAATTCTGCCAACACCAGAGTGAGCAGATCCTGCCCTAGTCCAGCCTTCGGATGAAACCCCAGCCCCAGCTGACACTTTGGCTGCAGCTTTGTGAGAGATCCTGAAGTAGAGGACCCAGCTAAGCTGTGCCCATATTCCTGACCCGGAGGTTGAGAGGTGTGTCATTTTAAGCCTGGAAGTGTGTGGTAATTTGTTACACAGTAATAAACAACAAATATAAAGCCTTATACATGTGGTATGCCTAGAACAGGGCTTGGCATACTGCAAGGGCTCGGTAAATGTTGCCTTTCATTATTGAGCCTGTGCTATGGGCCAAGATTGTGTCTTAAGCACTTAACATTCAATATCTCATTTCATCCTTGCCACTGTTAGCCTCATTGGGAAGATGAGGAAACTGAGGCACAGAGAGAGGCACTTAGCATATATGCAAAGATTTCACAGCTAATAGTAAAGCCCAGATTTAAATTCAGCTCTGTATGACTCAAAAGCCATGAGTAACCTAAGCAACATAGTGAGATCTCCATCTATGTAAATACATAAAAAATTAGCCTGGTGTGGTGGTGCATGCCTGTAGTCTCAGTACTGAGGAGGCTGAGGTGGGAAGATCACCTGAGCCTGGTGGTTCGCGGCTGCAGTGAGCCACGTTCACATCACCACACTCCATGCTCAGCAGCAGAGAGAGACACTGTCTCAAGAAAAAAAAAAATGCCAGGCGACAATGAAAGAATAAATAATGAATGAATCTATGAAGAAGTGAATGAATGAAGAAGTGAGAGGGCAAACTGGGTCAATACACATTCATTTAGTAAAGAAAATTTTTAACTCTCGCTTTGTCAGATTCACTGAGCCCAGTGAGTCTGGCTTAGGCGATCCTCCCATCTCAGCCTCCCCAGTAGCTGAGACTACAGGCATGTACCACCACACCAGGCTAATTTTTTCCATTTTTGCAGAGATGGGGTCTCACTATGCTGCTCAGAAATCGGAGTTGCCAGGGATCTGGTTGGTGGCTGGCCCTGGAGCCTATTGAGCCAGTGGCCACTAGAACCCGAGGGACCAGGGCCTCTCAAGGCTACGACTTCAGCACTGTGCCCACTGTGGAGAATGCCTAATCTAGAGCTTTCCTTATGGAACCATCCAGAAAGGCTCTGGTTTTTTCCTGAAATGGGAGCATGGAAGGAGAGACAAAACATCAACCAACACACATGAAAAAGAAAGGGGCTGAAGAAAGACCTGGGGTTCAGGAAAGAAGTTAAGTCCCCTCAGCTGAATTTTACCCACACACTTGCCCTCCAGGAGTTCAGGAAGCATTTCCATGTCACAGTGCTGCATTGAAGGGCACCGGCATGCATGTAGTCCTGACTATGTGACTGTCCTGGTCGACCACTGTACACCTTGTCTCATTCAACCATCTCCGCAACCCTGTTCAGTGAAGTCTATTGTCACTCCCTTTTCACCAATGGGAATTCGAGGCCAAAACAGTTCAGAAACTGTCCCAAAGATACCCAGAAAGTAGCAGAGCTGGGATTCGAACCAAGGTTTGCCTAACTCCAAAATGCCATGCTTTTCAACCACCGTGCCCCACGGATGGTGATCTGATGTCTGAGACAGACAGCACTGGGTGGCTAAGCCAGCACCTGTTCCTACCTCTTCTCCTTTGACTGTTTTCCCCCATGGAAGCTCGAGGAGGGAGACATTCTCTTCCCATAGGAGAAGGTTAAGAGGATTGCAGAGTTAACTGCTGCTAGCACTGCCGAGTCCCCTCACCTACATCTTTGGCTGCTTAATTCTAGCCTCCAATGTGGGGTAAACAAAGCCACCTTGTTTTTGTTGCTGTTGGTTGGGGTTTCCACTACATGCAGCCAAAAACCTTCCTGACAATGCATCGGCAAAAGGACACCTGTATTGCAAGGTGTTTCACACACGTTTCTTGGTTGGTGAAGCTGGAATGTAGACATCTACATTTGATCCCACCCCAAACCTCACTAAAACCAGAGTCAAGGGATGTTCTTTGAGGCATAAAACTACAAGAATTGGGAGACTAGGAGAGGAGAGAACAGCATGGAAAACCTCGCAAATGGAAAGCTGCCAAACAGGTTGCTGCTGACTTAGCAGACCCCAGAAAGCTGAATCCTCAACCAGCACATGGGAAAAACTAAGAATTAACCTGACTTACGTGCAGAAACCTCAGAGGATCAGGAAGCAGGAGGAAGCCGTAAGAATCCTTTCTGGAACTGACAGTCCAAAAGAAACGGACACCAGGGGTTTTCAAGAAACAGTCCAGCCAGAGCATCTTACAGTGAAGCAGCAAGACAGGGCCTCTGTTTAGTGTAAAATACCTGCTACACGCTGGTCCACGCCCTCGAGATTCTAATTTAATTGGTATAGGGAACCGCCTGAACCTTGGGATTTTAACTCCCCGCATGAGTATAATGTGAAATCCAGGTTAAGAACCTGGCCGGGTGCGGTGAGGAGACACGTTCTGGAATTCCAACACCTTAGGAGACCAAGGCAGGTGGATCATCTGAGGTCGGGAGTTTGAAACCAGCCTGGCCAGCATGGCAAAATTCATCTCTCCTCAAAATACAAAAGTTAGCCAGGCGTGGTGGCAGGCACCTGTAATCCCAGCTACTGAAGAAGTTGAGCCAGAAGAGTCGTTTGAACCCAGAAGGTGGAGGCTGCAGTAAGCTGAGCGTACACCACTCTGCTCTTTAACCGGGGTAAAAAAAAAAGATTTTTTCAAAAAAAAAAAAAAAAAAAAAAAAAAAAGGTTGAGAACCTTGAGGAACATGAGTCTCCCCAACCAAGGCCCATCAAAGCTTCCCCAGCTGAGTCCCCAAGGCAGAGGCTTCTGTAAACATCTAGAATGAGGGTTCAAACTTTATCTCCAGTCCAAACTTTCCTCTATGAGACAGAACCTGCAGCCCCACTGGGGGCCTTAAAAGCACCTCAGATTCAGACGCACTTTTGTGTCTTTACCTTCAAACGTGGTCCTGTCACCTCCATCTCAGGCACGAGCACTACCACCTACTCAGCAAAAGCCAGCGTCCTAGGCTTCATCCTTGACGTGACCTATAAACTCCATCTTCTAAGCATCTCCCCTGTCTCCCCACTTTCCTCCAACTCCCTCTGCCCCGTCCTCACCAAGCCACCATCAGCTGTCAACAGACCATGTCATTCTCCCCCCCGACAGGTCTCCCCACAGCCACCGGCGTCCCTCTGATCCGTGCTGCACACCTCATCAGCAGGGCCATCTCAAGCCATCAATCGGACCATATTATTCTTCAGTTTAGAGCCGTTTATGGAGTTTTCATTTCCTGGGATTGCTAAAACAAAGTACTACCAACTAGAAGGCTTACGCAAAGAAATTTATTCTCTCACAGTTCTAGAGGAAGTCGAGATCAAGGTGTCAGCAGGGCTGGCGCCTTCCGAGGGCTGTGAGGTGGGACTATCCCTGGCCTCTGCCCTGGCTTCTGGGAGCCTCATGCCTTCCTTGGCTGGTAAACAACGTTCTTCCTGTGCCACTACATGTGGTCTTCCCTCTGTCTGTGTCTGCCTCTGTGCCCAAGTTTCCTGTTTTTAGAAGGACACAGGTCATATCGGATTAGGGCCCACCCTAATTACTTTACCTTGAGTTGGTCGTCTGCAAAGACCTTTTGCAAATTAAGGTGGCATTCACAGGTTCTGGGGTGAGGAGAGGACTTCAATAGCTTTTGGTGGGATCTGGTTCAACTCATAATACATGGCTTCCCATTCTCTTTAGGGGAAAAGCCAGCTCTTCCTATAGCCCTGTGGCCCTGGGTGTCTGGCCAGGCCACGTGTCCTGTCTATTCTCCCTCTTGCTCTCTGGGCTCTGCACTCGCTGGCCTCCTTCCACTCACTGAAATGCACTGCCATTCTTCCAGCTCACCTACCACTGTCCGCTTGGATGCACAACTCTCCTTCCTGCCTCCTCATGTACCAGCTCCTATTTGCACTCCACATCTGTGCCCTAGCCTTCCGGCCCTCAAGCCCAGCTCAGGCCAGGTTCCCCAGGACACACTCTCTGTCCTTGGTAGAACTTCTACATTGCAATGAACTATTTGCGCTCCCTTTGCCTTCTCCACTAGAAAGTCAATTCCATGAGGACAGACTCTAAGTCAGTTCTGTGACGGCTGTCAAATGCCAATGAGTGCCCATAATGTGCCAGGCCAGTGCTAGACTCTGCCTTCCTAGGCCTCATGTGTGTCCTCCATGTGTGCCAACTGCCAATTGCTAGGTGAAAACATCAGTCACTGAAGTCCTCCTTTGACAAGGAGCTGGATCAGCCGCTTTTGTGGCTGTGGAGTCAGTCTTGGGTTGGGATCTCAACATCACAACTTGACAGCTGTGTGTCTACTGGGCACCCAACCTTTCTGAGCACAGAGTCCTCATTAGGCCTCAAAACAGCCCTAGTGACACCTTCCCCCTCCCCTGAAATACCCAGCACGGTGCCCAGCATGCAGTAGGCTCTTAGTAGAAGCTGGTTCTCTCCACCCTAGAAAGAGTGTTATATCGGGAGTCAGGACCCTGGCCAGGACACCCCATTAACCTTGCATAAGTCTCTCTCCCCATCTAGGAAAATATTCCACCCTACAGAGTGTAAAGGTTGGCCTAAATCAGTGGTCTCAATCCTGATTAATGCAATGTCACTTTTTTATAATAAATATTTAGGACAGGCACGGTGACTCATGCCTATAATCCCAGCACTTGGTGAGGCCAAGACAGATGACCCCTTTGAGCTCAGGAGTTTAAGATCAGCCTGGGCAATATGGTGAAACTTCATCTCTACAAATACAAAAAAGTTAGCCAGTCACAGTGGCATGTGCATTGTACTCCCAGCTACTCGGGAGGCTGAGGTGGGAGGATTGCTTGAGCCCGGGAGGTTGAGGCTGCAGTTAGCTGTGATCGTGCCACTGCACTCCAGCCTGGACAACAGAGAGAGAGCCTGTCTCAAAATAATAATAATATTTATTTAGTAACACCCCTTTTACCTTCCAAAATGAAATTCTTAGAAACAAGAAACTACTCACTCATTAAATCAGAATGCATACAACACACACAGAGACACACACACATATACACAATGCTCTAATTACCATATGAAGAAGAAATAAAGGAAAAATAATTTATACTAAAGACATGGGCATTCCAACGCTATCTGAGTAAGGGTATGGCTATGCTGACACCCTGAGGAAGCGGTCAGAGGCTGGCTTGCATTTGCAGAATCTCCAGGAACATCACAGCTGCACATGCAGACTGCACACACCCTTAGACTGGCAACTTGGATATTGCCAGTGGTGCTATCGGTGAGGACTGTATTTTCTGAGATGGTGAACAACTCCTGGTAAAGATCCAGGGCGAACCAAAGAGACTGATCTGTACGGTAGCTGCAATCCAAGAAAGTTAGGTGAATACAGAAATGCAAAAAATACTGTGTCTTTTTTTTTTTGAGATGGGGTCTTGCTCTGTCACCAGGCTGGAGTGTAGTGACGCAATCTCGGCTCACTGCAGCTTCCGCCTCCTGGGTTCAGATGATTCTCCTGCCTCAACCTCTGGAGTTGCTGGGACTACAGGCACGTACCACCATGCCCGGCTAATTTTTTGTATTTTTAGTAGATATGGCATTTCACCATGTTAGCCAGGATGGTTTCGAACTTCTGACCTTGTGGTCTGCCCACCTCAGCCTCCCAAAGTACTGGGATTACAAGCATGAGCCACTGCGCCCAGCCAATGCTGTATCTTTAGATGTAAAACAGAATTACATTCCAGACTTGGATGTTTAATAAGAAGCTTTCCCCACACAACAGTGGGCTTCAAAGTGTGGCTCCCACAGTATCAGAATCACCTGGGAGCTGTCAGAAATGAATTCTTTGGCCCGCTGCAAACCTGATGAATCAGGAACTCTGGGATGGAGCCCAGTTGAGATGCACTGCTCTACAGCTGGGCACAGGTTTTGCAAGATACAGGATAGCTTTTCTGCATGTCTCAGAATCTGTAGCATCCTTGGCCTATTCGCATTAAATGCCCATTCACTGCCCAATCGCTGCAGCAATCCAAAATGCCCCCACTAAGTTCTAAACATCCCCACTGAGGACCACGGGACCAGATGGTCAGTAGGGATGCTTCCTGCTCACGTTTCCTGAGATTCTCAGCTTGGGTGTGGGGTGGGCAGAGAAGCAGGCAGGCAGCTGAGGAGCCATCCAGGTGCCCGTTGTTCCGGCTGAGTAATGCTGCCCACCTCAGCAAGGGGCGCCCAGGGGGCTGGTTTCAGCTTCTGATGGCGGGAAGTTTTGGGGAAAAGGCTTTCAAAAAGCCCTGTCAAACTGCAGCTGAGAGCACTTGGCCATGGAAGTAGGTGTACTCGCTGCTCCCTAGATGGTGCTGGGGCCTTGGATATTTCTTCCCTAACCAGCTGCGACCATCTGAGAGGCCAGGATGTTACTCAGGACACAACTCAGCCCACTTCTGGAGACGGAAAAGGAGCCTGCCAGGGTCTGAATTCCTGTGGCTGCAAAACCCTGTCCCAGAACCCTAAGAGCTCTCAGGCCCCTGAGAAGAGGGCTTGACCGAGCGCTCCAACCCTGTGGGATGCAGAGCTACCCCCGCCCCTGCCCTGACCAGTGGCCAGCCCTTCTGTCTGTCTACCTAGTAGATCAAGAGGGGCCATACCCTATGAATTGCTCGATTGTTTCAGCCCAGCATGGGCTGGCGTGTGGGGACAGCCCAAGCCCCTGTACTGAGGCCTGCGGGTCTGCCCTGCAGTCTCCAAACACACAGGAGCTAGAAAACCCTGTGACTCAGCTCCAGCCCACGGCACATGAACAGAAGCAACATGTGCCATTTCAGATCCGAGGCTTTTAAGAGCAGCTGTGCCTTCTCCACGTTCTCACTTTTGCTTTCTGCCAGCTGGATGTGGATGACAACAGGACCTGAATAATGGTGCAGCCCCACGATGGAGAGAGCTAGGATCCCCAAATTACTACGAGGAGGAAAGCCACGTGCACACCAGGAGGCTTCATCGCGGACTCACATGAGGGAGAAACAAACTGCCACTGTGTTTGAACCATGATGCATTTGTGGTCTATGTCACTGCACCTATGCTAGTGAATACCTTCTGGGATGCCAGCATGGAGTGACACTCAGGTCATGTCTGCTGCAGCTGGCAGTGGGGATGGCACTGGCCAAGCCCTTTCTCCTCCAGTGGCGCATGAACCTCTAACACTGATCACACCTTTTACTTGGGTAAACTAAGGTAGATCAATAGAAGTATCGCTAATCAAATGCCAATGAGTGCCCACAATATGCCAGACCAGTGCCAGGCTCTGGGACACAAAGATAAATGTAACCCATTCCTGCCCAGCGGTGGAGGGGACAGATCTGTGGCCACACAGTAATGATATACTGTGGGAAGGTATGTGCCGGAAGCGTGGACACCCAGATCTAAGAGGGACTTGTCCTGTCTGAGAGACTGGAAAGACTTTATCCTGCAAGGCATGGAGATGCAGCTGCCTTGAAAAGATGGGGAGGGCTGGGTGCGGGGCTCACACCTGTAATCCCAG
>NW_022436954.1:19302530-19474853 GCF_009761245.1 Sapajus apella
AGAAGCAATGCCAAGGAATTGGAGTGGGCAGAATGTGTTGACCAGTTTGATAACAAGACCTACCACTAATTGAGCAGTTGCTATATGCCAGAGCTATGGTCTAAACGCATCCCCCCAAATTCATATGTTGAAGCTTAATCACCAATGCATATTAAGAGGAGAGGCTTTTAGGAGGTATTAAGGCATGGGGGCTCCATCTTCATGAATGGGATTAGTTTCCTCAGAGGGAGCTGAAGAGACCAGAATTCTTCCCTTCTACCTCGCAAGGAAATGGTAAGAAGGCACCATCTGGCTGGGTGTGGTGTCTCATGCCTGTAATCCCAGCACTTTGGGAGTCCGAGGTGGACAGATCACAAGGTCAGGAGATTGAGACCATCCTGGCTAACATGGAGAAATCCCGATTCTACTAAAAATACAAAAAATTAGCCAGGCATGGTGGCAGGTGCCTGTAGTCTCAGCTACTTGGAAGGCTGAGGCAGGAGAATTGCTTGAACCCGGGAGGCGGAGGTTGCAGTGAGCCAAGATTTTGCCACTGCCCTCCAGCCTGGGCAACAGAGCAACACTCTGTCTCAAAAAAAAAAAAAAAAAAAAAAAAAAGAAAACAACAAAGAAGGTACCATCTATGACCCACAGAATACAGGCCCTTACCAGACACAAAATCTGTTTGTGTCTTGATCTTGGACTTCCCAGCCTCTAGAACAATGAGACATAAATTGCTATGACTTATAAATTACCCAGTCTAAGGTATTTGTGGTAGTGGCAGGAACGGACCAAGACAGCCAGGCACCGTCCTGAGCACTTCGTCAGTATTAACTATTATCTGTTCCCTGCAAGCCCATGAAATAGGCAGGTGCTCTCCTGATCTCCACTTTACAGGTGAGTAAATTAAGGCACAGAGAGGCAAGAGGCTACAGATCTGGTGAGTGACAGAGGTGGGACTCAAAGCTAGGCGTGCTGGGGTCAGGGCTCTGTGCAGGGAGGGTAAGCGGGAGGGAGGAATCCTGGGTGGTGGCTAGGTTTCTGGCATGACAACTCGTGGCATGTGAGGCCACTGCTTCCCCTGTTGCCCTGGAACTCAGACAAGCCAGGCCACAAGCCAGAGGCTGCCTGACCTCTTGGCGGGGCCGCCAGCGTTCTGGGTGGCCGTTTCTCTCTGCAGGACCCTGAGGTGGAAGACTCCACCCCCACCCCTGGAGAGGCTGGCAGCCAACAACAGCAAGGCTCTGCAGCAAAGGGACCTGGGCGGGGAGAGGCAGCTCCCTGCCTTCTCCATAGTGCAGAGAAGTGGAAAGTCCCCTGCCCCAAATCCCCTGTGAAAGCCCGATCTCCACCCCTGCTGGGTGGGGGCTGTGATGCCTGGCCTGGGAACCAGGATATGGGAACTTACAGGGTCCAGACCACGAGGAAGGGAAGGGCTGGGAGTGAGGGGCAGAGGAAGGCCAAGGTCAAGCTCTCTGAGCCTGTCCTGTAAGCAGAGACCCGCAGCCACCACATGGCCCCAGGCAGGAAAGGAAACAGGAGGCTTCTCAAAATAGACCAGGAGTGTGCAGCTCAGATGCATTTCCCAGCTCCCACCATCTGGCCAAGCCTGGGCCGGAAGGCAGGCAGGGGAGGGGAGAGCCGCGGAGGGACTCCGACTGCTTGCAGCCCACCTCTCACCCAGACCTTCCCCTGTTCCTCTTCTGTCGACATCATAGCATCATTGCAAGGCCAGATCATCATCATCTCACAGGTGAGAAAACTGAGGCTCAGTGGGGTATAGTGACTGGTCCAAGGCCACATAGCTGGTGAGCAGCAGAGTTGAGTCCAGCCTTGAGCCTCCCCACATAGCACCTTAAGGCCTGGCCACCAATCCTGCAGCCTGCATCTGCCCTGAAAGCTGCTGTTAGTTCCCTGCCTTTCGGCTGAATCTGACCTTAGACCACTCGCCCTGAAGAAAACCGAGTTTGTGATTCACCAGTTCGAGGCCAGGGAGGGTCAGTCTTTGGCACTGTCACACCTGCCTGTCGGCTGCAGGGGAGGACCACAGCAGTAGGAAGTTTGGGGAGAAGGTATGGTGGCATGTACCTATTGTCCCAGCTACTCTCCAGAGGCTGAGGGGAGAGGACTGCATGAGCCCAGGGGTTCAAGTCCAGCCTGGGCAACACAGTGAGACCCTGTGTCCAAAAAAAAAAAAAAGGAGAGAATAAACAGATAGAAATGGTCTCCTGGGATGATAGGAATTTTTTTTTTTTTTTTTTTTGAGGCGGAGTTTTGCTTTTGCTGCCCAGGCTGGAGTGCAGGGGCTCAATCTCAGGTTGCCACAACCTCCGTCTCTGGGATGACAGGTGCGTGCCACCACGCCCGGCTAATTTTTGTATTTTTAGTAGAGATGGGGTTTCTCCATGTTGGTCAGGCTGGTCTCAAACTCCCGACCTCAGGTGATCCGCCCACCTTAGCCTCCCAAAGTGCTGGGATCCCAGGCGTGAGCCACTGCGCCCAGCGGGATTATAGGAATTGAATCCACTGCACCCAGCGGGATTACAGGAATTTAATCAACTTGAGCAATCAGCCCGTTTTACAGCCTCCTCCCCTGCAGCCTGTTTCTTCCTAAACCCTGTGTGGAATGCAGTTGCCTGCTTGCTTAAGTAGGTGACAGACCCTGACAGACCCCAGCAATTTAGTGACAAACCTGATTGAACTTTCCTTATTACCACGCCAAAGTCTCTGCTGTGGGAGGAGCTGTAGCTCTATTATTGTAACATTTGGCCTATGTGTTGGCATAATGACTCCGTGTGTCTGCGCCACCAGGACCCCACTCTGCACGCAATGATGCAACTCTCCCCTCTCCATCGCCCCATAAAACCCTCCTGCCATCTTCCCTCTAGAAGACGCTGTTTGGGAGAATATGCCCAGGGTGCTCCTTACTTGCACCAAGTAATAAAACACCTATTGATCAAAACCAGAGCTCTCACGAAGGGTCATTAGTTACCGACCAGGCAAACGAACCCTGGTGTTTTGGAGGTAAGACAAAGGGTAAGGGAGAGTGGTGTGGGGACTCCAGGCAGGCCCTGCCAGGGTTCCCCCTGGGGAGAGAACAGAGCTCCCTAACAGCTAACAGGGAGTGAGTTGTTCACACTTTAATATGAATTAATTTTATAAACTACTGTCCTTAAAAGCAGAGAGACTTTCTAGTGAGAGGATCAAGTCCAGGAGAAAGGGTCCACAGCACGGAAGACCCTTGCCTGAGGCTAGGGCATTAGGGACATTCATTCTCCCTGCAGGGGTGGGGAAGCAGCTCTAACCCCTCTGACAGAAACCATTTTCCATGCAGCTTCCTTCAGAGTCTGCCTGTTCTTGGCCCAGGGAAATTCCCTGCGGGAGGCTGGGGAAGAAGCAGCATCGTCTGAAACGCCTGAAAGGAAAAATCTTCTCTGCCTGCCAAACGCACATGATTGTTCCCACCATATCCCAGCCTCAGATCAGCTTCTGCCGGGATTCCACCCTGCCTTGGCCTTGAACCCCCGAGCGCTGGATTATGTTGGGAAGAGATTTGGGCTATGTTGGGAAGTCGGCCAGGTCTCCAGCTCTGCGATGCCTCCTCCTCCTCCCACCGAGTGGAATGGTCACTGGACCCGGCCTGGATGACCACCGTGGCTCAGAGGGGGACAGAGCCAGTCAGGGAGTGGGGGAGGTGCAGGGGGAGGTGCAGGGGGAGCTGGTGACCCAGATTTCACTTCCTGTCCCGCTTCCCTCCATTCCCAGACAGCAGCTGCAGCTGGACACTGACCGCAGGCCAGAAGGAAACCTAGCGCCACCTCCTTGCTAGAAGCAGCAACTGGGGCTTCCCTAGGCCGTGAGTCAGGCACCCCGAGGCCCCTTCCCCTACCACACCTTCCAGCCTGGGCCACAGAAGCAGCCCTTTCTGAAAGGCAGAGCCTGGAAATTCGTCCATCTGGGCAGCCCACTTCCACTTTCCAAAGGAACAGAGGCCCAGAAGGAGAAAGGGTGGGTTGGTGGCAGAGGCCACTGCCTGGGCCCGTGTCTTCTGACTTCAGGTTCTCAGAAGGTTCCGTAGGTATCTATGGAATACATGGATGGAAGGATGGACTAAGGGATGGGGATCCTGATGGGTGTGTCCCTATAGCAGTAACCGGGGAGTCAATAATCCATGACACTCGCTCTTCTTGAAGACTCAGTGGGGTGGGGGGGCAGGTCACTGCAGAGAGCATCCAGGGTCCCAGGCCCCACTGTGCCACACTATGCCAGTACTTGTAGTGAGGGCATCACTAGAACTTATTTTCCAAAATCACACTGTCTCAGGCTCTTTCTAAGGAGCTGTTGCTTTCAACTCTTCTGGGACAGAGGTGATGAGGGAGCGCTCACCATCATCTTGCTAACAAAAGTTTATTGGGGTGTCTCGAATACGGAATTATAATTTGCACTACAAACGCTGCAGACACGGTCCCTGCAGTTAACGGGGAGACAAACAGCCAACGAGCAAATAAAGGACTGTCCCAATGGACACGCCCATGTGATGGAGGCAAACACTGAGACGCTTTTGGTGGGGAGAAAGGTTGGGTCTTCATTGTCTCTCAGAGGAAGTGGTATTTAGGCTGATCCCAGAAAAGAAGAAATAAACCAGCCCAGTGAAGCTCCAGGGAAACAGTTTTTCCAGGCCGAGGAGGCAGCAGGTGCCAGGGCCCTGGGGTAAGCAAGAGCGCAGCATTGTCATCAGAGGAGGGTCACAGTGGGTGACTGGAGTACCCCGAGGGGGCAGAGGGAGGCCCCGGAAGAGGTCTGCAAGGCTGGGCGGGGCCGAGTAACCCAGGGCTTTGTGACCAGGGTACAAAGCCCTGGTCTTACTCTGAAAGCCGTGCCAAGCAGGGAAGGATTGTAAGCAAGAGGATTGCTGGGATCCAGTTTTATGCTTGAAGATCATAGTTTGCGCAAAAAACAGAGTGGGTGAGGGCGGGGTGGGAGAAAAAGGGAGCAGGGAGGCCGGGGAGGAGGCGCTGGCAATGGTCATGATGAGGGATGATGTCACCTGAAGGGTGGCAGTGTTCGTGAAAGAAGCGGGCCCTTCAGAGAGAGCCTCAGGTGGTGAAACAGTGGGGCTTGCTGAAGGAATTGACGGCTGTGAGAGAAAGGGAAGAGAAATGGCCCCCCCGACCCGGCTTTCCAATCCCCATAAATGCCATTTAATAAGACTGGGAAGGGTGACACGGAGTGCTCAGCTTTGGATGAGTTCAGATTGAGATGACTATTTATTTATTCATTTATTTGAGATGTAGTCTCGCTCTGTCGTCCAGGCTGGAGTTTAGTGGCGCCATCTCAGCTCACTGCAATCTCTGCCTCACAGGTTCAGGGGATTCTCCTGCCTCGACCTCCCGAGTAGCTGGGACTACAGGCACATGCCCCACCACACCCGGCTAATTTTTGTATTTTTAGTGGAGATGACGTTTCACCATGTTGGCCAGGCTGGTCTCGAACTCTGGACCTCAGGGGATCTGCCCACCCAAAGTACTGGGATTATAGGCATGAGCCACCGTGTCCAGGCTAAGATGCCTTTAGACATCCAAACGGAAATGTTAGGGAGGTAATTGGATATTAATAATGGTGACAATGATCATGATAATCCCCTAAACTATTTGTGTTTCTCTTTTCCTGTTTGCCATGTGCCTTCTCACCAGACCGTGCCCCTCAAGGGCAGAGACTGAGCTGGATTTTGCTCAAAACCCTGTTCTCAGCATTTCTCCAGCTCTGCGATGCCCCAGTGCTGTGCTGGGGCCTGGTGGGCAGGACAGAGGGGAGAAGAGGTGATAATTACATGTCAGATAAACAATTGAATGGGCAGAATCCACTGTGCAGACGGAGAAGGAAGAACAGCTCTTCCTTCAACCAGCAACAGACCCAGCTTAAGAAAGCCCAGCTGGGCTTCTGGAAAAATCAGCCCTTGGCCTCGGCTCTCCCATCTCTCTCTTTGGTCTCCTCCCCCTGTCTGCCTGTCAGCTTCCTGCCAGGAAACACAGCCCCCAGGTGTCAATCATTAACCAACATCACCTCTCACACTGAAGGTGCACTTTCCCTCTAAAAATGCTTTACCTTCCATTATCTTGAATGGTCCTTGAAACCACACCAGGAGGTGGGCAGACGCAGCACCCAGTGCTCCGGACAGGAAGAGAGGCTCTGAGAAAGGGAAAAAGCGCTCAAGCCACTGGTGTGGCCAGGAGGGAACGCAGGTCTCCTGCCCCCCTCCCTCTCTCGGATTTGCTAAGTGCCCCTTTTAGCCCCGCAGTTCCCCGAGTCTCCCTCCAACTTGAAAGTCCCTGGCATCCAGCTCTGAACTCTACCCAGGAGGATCTAAAGGCTGTGATATGAAGGGCTGTGGGCTCCATTCCCCAGCCCTCCCTGGCATAATGCCCCTGCCCTCCCTGGCATAATGCCCCTGCCCAGGGCCCTGGCCGTTTCCCAGCAGCCTCTGCTCTGTCCAGCAGACACACGCCGCCTGCTCTCCACATCTAGACCCTTAGAGCAATTTCCCCTCTGTCGGGCAAGGCTGTGACAGGAAAGGGACAGGAACTGACCCCTGTTTGGGAAACCAATTGTGCAACATTGTTCTACAAGGGAAAGCATGCAGCCGACGGGAAAGGCAGCCTGAAGAAGCCAGAGCTTTCTTTGAAATGAACATCTTGGCAAGACCCACCGAAAAATGTCCTTTTGGACACCACAAACTCTGGGCCACTGCTAATTTATTCCAAACCTGGTTGCAGTGTCTGGTCCCAGCATTCCTGGTTTCAGAGCCTGGCTAGGTCATTGTCAAGCGTATGTGGAGTTGCTGGGCAGAGGATGACCTGCACTCCAGTCTTGTTTGTACCCAGAGGAGGTCTGAGTCCACAGCCCATTCATCTGGGCCTCCTCTCCCTAGGCCAGCAAGTAACACATTCTCAGCATCAGGTAAAAGTTATTTTGAAACAAGTCTAAGTAAAGCAGATAATGGGACAGAAAGGTGAGGGAGAGATTTTAATGGTGTAGCTACACAAATATTTTTTTTTTATTTTATAACATAAGGTGATTCTGAAGACAATGAAATCATTGCATCGTTTGGAATAAGTGCACAATAATGGCCATGTGTAGTGGACACCTACCACATGTCAGAGACAAGCCTGGGAATTTTATATACATTATGTCTCATCTCATAGCAACTTTGCAAGGCAGATTTATATATATATATATATATATATAGAGAGAGAGAGAGAGAGAGAGAGAGAGAATGAGAGAGAGAGAGAGAGAGAGAGAGTCTCTACTCTGTCGCCCAGGCTGGGGTGAAGTGGCGCGATCTTGGCTCACTGGAACCTCTGCCTCCCAGCTTCAAGTGATTCTCCTGCCTCAGCCTCCCGAGTAGGCTGGGACTTACAGGTGTGCACAACGACGCCTGGCTAATTTTTGTATTTTCAGTAGAGGGGGAGTTTCACCATGTTGGCCAGGCTGGTCTTGAACTCCTAACCTCAAGTGATCTGCCTGCCCCAGCCTCCCAAAGTCTTGAGATTACAGGCGTGAGCCTCAGTGGCCAGCCTGGAAGATTTCTTATCAGTTTCACAGGTGAGGGAACTGGGGCTCCAAAGAGGTCACATAACCCCCACCACCACCCAAGCCACAGGTAGTGCTTTGAGGTACTGGAATCCAAACCAGGTCTGCTGGATTCTCCCCTGCCCGCCACCAGGTCCCTCACAAGTTTGTCGATGGGAGACAATATTTAACGAGTGACTCACGAAGTGACTCAGGTGTAAAACCTCGATCTGTGCAGTGCATTCCTTAGAAAGTTCCTCATGATCTCAGTGCCATCATTCTCTGGTTCCTGTCTCCCCTTGCAGCACCGAGCACCCATCCCATTCCCACCTTTGCCCTTCAGGTATAACCCGTGGCTGGTTCCCTTCCTTAGAAAGTGTGTTCATGAAGGCTAGGACCACACCCTCTTCACCAGGCACATAGTAGGTGCTCAATAAATATTTCCAAATGAACACATAAATGAATGCAGCATAATTCTTTTTCCTTAAGAATATTCTCTCATTCAAACTTGGCCTCCTGTTTTTGTCTAATTAATTCCAAGTAATTGAGTATTTCCTGGAGCACCTTGATTCTAAAACCCCTTTTGTCTATGCTCTAATCCTATTGGCTCTCTCAAGTTCCTTGAAAGCTTGTTAGGGAGAGAGACACAATCACCTCCAATGGGGAATGGGACAAAATAGGGCGCACAAGGCTGTGGGTGGGCTCCGCGATGCTCGCTCAGATCCCCTGAAGGCTGAGGGACTTCGTTCCCCACCTTAGGGTGTCCCAGACAGAGCTCCTCCTCCCCCACCTTGGGCCCTTTCCTAGGCAGCTGCACCCAAGGCTGACTGACTAGGGGCTGGAGGCCTGCCCTTGCAACAGTGCTGCGAGGCCACCCCAGCCTCGGAGTGACCTGGACCGAGACCGGCTGTACCACGGCCACCGCTCCCCTGACCACTCCTGCCTCCTCTCTTCTCCCACCGTGTGAATACCAAGAGCGCTCCCTAATTCTGGCTCTGCACACAACTCTCCTCCTCCGGGATTTTTGTCACCAAAGTTTACTAAAGCTTTCTCAACAAACGGACTCTAGCTACGCAATTCCTTCAAAGTCACAAACAGATCAAGACCCAAGTTGAGACCCTCTGAGCTTTCAGCTCCCTTGTGGGGAGAATGTTTTGAAGGGAGGTAGAAAGAGAAAAGGAGGCCGGGCGCGGTGGCTCAAGCCTGTAATCCCAGCACTTTGGGAGGCCGAGGCGGGTGGATCACGAGGTCAAGAGATCGAGACCATCCTGGTCAACATGGTGAAACCCCGTCTCTACTAAAACTACAAAACATTAGCTGGGCATGGTGGCGTGTGCCTGTAATCCCAGCGACTCAGGAGGCTGAGGCAGGAGAATTGCCTGAACCCAGGAGGCAGAGGTTGCGGTGAGCCGAGATCGCGCCATTGCACTCCAGCCTGGGTAACAAGAGCGAGACTCCGTCTCAAAAAAAAAAAAAAAGAAAGAAAGAAAGAGAAAAGGAGGCTCTGAAGTTGCCCTGGGCGGGGGAGAGGGAGCAGAAGAAGCGCCGGAGCATAGGAACACCGGCTCATCTCCCTGGAAACCTTGACCAAAGCTGGCTTGCCGCACCCTTCCCGGTTGGGAATTCTGCCAAGACAGCCCAGAGGAGGCTCCTGAGCAAAGGGTCCCCACAGCCTCACCTCCCGGCTGGCCTCCTGGGCCTCCCAAGGCAAACTTCCCAGAGAAGGAGCAAAGGGGCACAAATTCCTTCCCATCCAACACCCACAGACTGCCAGCTGGGAAGCAGAAGGAGTGGCCATAACTAGGATGAACATATATAGTGCTGCATTAGGAGAAAAGGGTTTTAACATGTTAGCATTGATCAAAAATGCCACCCCACCTTTTTAAAGATAAACTTGGCTGTGGTAGCAGATACTGTCTGTATCCCTTCCATATCCATAGACCCCGACTTGCGCCTCTCGCTGCAAGCACCGTGTCTCTCTGCCTGGGGGTCCTCTTCCACTGCTAGGAAAGCCCCAGTGTCTGGGGAAGTCAGAAGTGCCAGGGAATTGTGCCCGCTACGCGCTGACCTCAACCACGTTACCAGGACTTGCTGGAAGAATGCCCATGTGTGCTGCCCCTCATGTGGGCTACGTGGAGGCATGAGCTACCCAGGCAACAGAGTCCACCTGCCCACATGGGTGGCATTCTCATTAATGCAATCTGTACTGTTTGTCTGTCCCTGCCCCATCTTGTTTCCACCCCCTTACTGCTTCCTGGGATCACTTCCCAAATAAACTGCATTGAAATCCTTCTTTTGGGTATACTTCTGGGGGTACGAAAAAACAATCATCTACGATGTTCTCTGAGGTAGGCCATGCAGTGATGTCTGTGCCCAAATACTGGCTTCCCCCTCTACTATCTAGGTGACTTGTGCTTCTGAGCCTCAATTTCTTTACCTGTTAAAGTATGATGAAAATAATAGTGCTTACCTCAATAATTGGAGGTAAGGATTGAATGAGATAATGCACGTAAGGTGATTTTCACAGGACCTGGTACTTGGTACACACTGAAAATCTACTAGCTATAACTAATAGATGGCCATAAAACAGAGCCAGAAGACAAACTACTAATTGGAGGGACAATATTTAAAGCAAATGACAAGCAGAAGATTATTACTCTTAAATACAAAGAACTCTTGAAAATTATTAAGAAAAAGACAAAACTACCTTATAGGATGGCAGCAAAGGACATGAACAGGTAATTCACAAAAGAATAATGAAAGCACCCAATAAACATATTAAAGGATGTGTAAGCCAATTCCACTAATAAAGAAATGCTAAAAAAAAAAAAAAATCCACCATAATTCATTATGTAAAAATTGTCCAATTGGCGATGCTTTTTAAAGATTGATAATATCCTGTGATACTAAGCGTGCAGCAAAAATAGACAGCTGATGATGAAAACACAAATTGCTCCAATGTTTCTAGAGAACAATGTGTTAGTGCTCATTTACATTCACAGATCACTTATAAGAACTCCTCCTACAGAAATCCCACACTTTTTGGGTTCAGGTGCAAGAATATTCATCACAATATTATGTTAAAAAATTTTTAGGCCAGGTACAGTGGCTCATACCTGTAATCTCAGCACTTTGGGAGGCCGAGGAAAGTAGATCATGAGGTCAGGAGTTCAAGACCAGCCTGGCCAAGATGGTGAAACCCTGTCTCTACTAAAAACTACAAAAATTAGCTGGGCATGGTGGCAGGTGGCCTGTAATCCCAGCTACTTGGGAGGCTGAGGCAGAAGAATTACTTGAGCCCAGGAGGCGGAGGTTGCAGTGAGCTGAGATCGCACCACTGCACTCTAGCCTGGGCGACAGAGTCAGACTGTCTCAAACTCCCAAGTAGAAAAAAAAAAGCCAAAAAACAAACAAACAAAAAATTTAAAACAACACAAATGATGGTTACGGGTTTAAATAAATAAATTATGTTATCTCCAAACAACAGAATTCTAGGCAGCCATCAAAAAGAATGAGAGATTTACATGTACTGCCAAGAAAAGATGACTGAGTTTATTATAAAGAAGAAAAAAAGTTGCACAATTCTATAAACAGCGAGATTCTATTTCTGATTAAGTGATGCTTTTTACATATCCTTGTAAATTTTTGGAATTGCACAGACAAATCTGGAAATAACATACATCAGGGACTGGTGGTGATTTCTGAGGCTTAGAATTACACAAAATTTTTACATCTAAGTTACACATTTCTGTAATGTTTGAAATGTTGCCACTTTTTTTTGTTTTGTTTTTTTGAGACAGAGTCTTGCTTTGTCACCCAGGCTGGAGTGTAATGGCACAATCTTAACTCACTGAGATTGAACCCTCTGCCTCTTGGGTTCAAGTGATTCTCCTGCCCCAGCCTCCCGAGTAGCTGGGACTTACAGGCATGCACCACCACACCTGGCTAATTTTTGTAGTTTTAGTAGAGACGGGGTTTCCACATGTTCAAGATCCAGACTGATGTTGAACTCCCGACCTTAGGTGATCCACCTGCCTCGGCCTCGAAAAGTGCTGGGATTACAGCTGTAGTCCCAGCTACTTGGGAGGCTGAGACAGGAGAATCACCTGAACCTGGGAGGTGGAAGTTGCAGTGAGCTGAGATCGTGCCACTGCACTCCAGCCTGGGCGACAGAGCAAGACTCCATCTCAAAAGCAAAAAAAAAAGTTAGCTAGGCATGATAGCATGTGCCATATGCTCGCTATTCAAGAAGGTGAGAAAGGAGGATTGCTTAAACCTAGGAGTTCAAGGCTGCAGTGAACTATGATCACAATACTGCACTGAAGAGAAGAAAAACAGCAAAACGTTAGCAGAAGACGTACACTGGTGATTTTTATTTTTTTTTTGCATTTTGCTATTTCTGATATTTTCTACGTTTTCATATTATGTTCTAATGTTCTAATTATAAAACAGATATTTGTTAATTAGTGAACAAATATCTCTTTTATAATTAGAAACAAAGCATGTGAATTTTAAAGAGATGGCATAATTTGTGGTGGTCTTAGCTTGCCATGACAGACTTACCCTTCAGGGCACAAAATGAGAACGTTCTGAAAAACGCCCACTTTTTATCAATATGTAGATCAAACAAAGGACACCTTCAGTGGTCTAAAGCCTCTATAAGTGGCACTTTTTCAAGTAGTAAAAGGCCAGGACTGCCACAAACGACTGGGACCTCATCTCCCAGGCTCCATGCAAATGGGGCTATGGCTCATCAAGCTTTGATCGGAATTTTTTTTTTTTTTTTTTTGAGACAGAGGTCTCGCTACATTGCGCAGGCTGGAGAGCAGTGGCATGATCACGGCCCGCTGTTGCCTTGACCTTCCGCCAAGCAATCCTCCTGCCTCAGCCTCCCGAGTAGCTCGGACTACGGGCACGTGCCACCACCACTGGCTAATTTTTTGAATTATTTGTCTTGCTACATTACCCAGGCTGTGGATTAGGTTTTGATAAAATAGAAACCAGGAGCAATTTGACTTTGGCCAGGCATAAAAATCCCAGAACGTGTTTATGAAGAAACCTCCCTGGCCCCCTACACAGATATAAGGGAAAACAATTGGAAACATTCCTTATCCAGAAACAACAACAACAATATTTAGTACCACAAGCCTTTCCCAACAAAACCCCAATCACAGCCTCTCCCCATCAGCATTGAGGCTGGGCCAGGTAATTAAAAAATGAAAACCCCTTACCCGACCAGCTGACACTGGAGAACGTGAAGAACACAGAACCGGGAGAGGAGCAGTTCTCCCTTTTATTGGCCAAAAAACCCCACCTTCTCAATCAGGAAATTCTATTTCATTGGGGTTTTTGAAGCATTAAGCAGATGAGGTGTTCCATCAATCCCAGTGAGCCTTGTCTCAAGCAGGGAGAGAAAAACAAGTTTTCCCACTTCAAACGGATGGGAAGATGGGAGAAACACTGCCTCCCTGCACAAGAGGGAACAAAGCCTCCTATAGGTGTGTGCAGGTGGGACCTTGACAGTGGGCAAGCCAGGGAGCGAGCCTTCTGGGCCCTTTGATGCCTGCACCTTGCCAGGACCACAGAAGAGTCTATATTACTCACCTAGCAATCTCTATGAATTTGCAGTATGTTAGGGTTTCTGCCTTTTAATTACTTTTCAGGAGTGCCTTACAAAAACATTAAACAAATGGCAGCCAAGGACGGGCCTTGATCAGTTTGAGCAAGAGCTTCCTAGAGGCCGGGTGCAGTGGCTCATGCCTGTAATCCCAACACTTTGGGAGGCCAAGGTGGGCAGATCACTTGAGGTCAGGAGTTTGAGACCAGCCTGGCCAACATGGCGAAAACTCTGTCTCCACTAAATATGCAAAATTAGTCAGACGTGGTGGTGGGCAACTGTAATCCCAGTTACTCAGGAGGCTGAGGCAGGAGAATCACTTGAACCAGGGAGGTGGAGGTTGCAGTGAGCTGAGATCGTACCATTGTGCTTCAGCCTGGGCAACAGAGCAAGACTCCATCTCAAAAAACAAAAAAAGAGCTTCCTAGAGACAAGAGGAGGAAGGACTCTTCCCATCTGGTGACACTTATGCTGGTTGTTGGTTGTCCATTAAGTAGGAAGCATATCCTACATGATGTACGTGCATGATGTCGCATCTTACAGATGAGGAAACTGAGGCTCAGAGAGGTGACTAACTTGCTCAACATCACATAGCTGGTGGGTGGTGAGGTCAGGATTCAAACCCAGGTCAGTGTGACTTCACCACCAGAGGCTACTGTTAGATTCAGAGGGAGAGATGTCTCCAGGCCAGCCAGGTGGGATCTTTAGGCAGGATGCCTGGTACATTAATTTCCTATTGCTGTTGTAACAAATTACCACAAATTTAATGCCTCAAAATGACACAAATTTATTATTTTAGAGTTCAAAAGGAGGTCAGAAGGCTGAAATGGGTCTCACTGGCCTAAAAACAAGGTGTCAGCTGAGTTGCATTTTCTTCTGGAGGCTCTAGGAAGAAAATTTGTTTCCTTCTCCTTTCCAGCTTCTAAAGCTGCCTGCATTCCTTGGCTTGTGGCCCCTCTTGGCATCTTTAAGGCCAGCAATGGGTGGGTGAGTCTTTCTCACCATGCCATCTCTTTGGTTCTCAGTCTTCTACACCTTTCATCCCCATTTAAAGACCCTTGTGACTACATTAGACATCCAGATAATACCAGACAATCTCCTTAATTTAAGGTCACTGGATTAGCAACCTTAATTCCATCTGCAGCCTTAATCACCCTTGCTATGTAGCATAACGTATTATTCACAAGTTCCAGGGATTGTGACATAAGTAGGGAGCCATTATTCTACCTACCACACTCAGAGAATGCAGCAAGTTCACGGGGCCACCAAAGCCCAGGGTCTGGTTTCCACCTTTGCATGAGGATGGAGAAACTGACTCACTCTGGCTAAAATGTCCAACAGCCTGAATAACAGGGTAGGAATGCCTGAACACAGTGGGAAGACTGGCCTTTCAAGAGAATGCTTCCATTCGAGGAGCCTCTGTCCTTGTCCTGATGGAATCAGAAGGATCTGGCCACAGATCATTTACCCAGTCTCATTTATGTTTACTCTCATAAAAGTAACACCTACTCATATGAGATACTCAAACACTACAGAAGTGCGTGCCCCTGAGACACTATAATGTGTTCATCAGGACTTGCTTCCTGCTCCTGCTGGCACACAATAGCCCTCTATTCCCGCCATCCTTGTTGTCTGGTGTGTCCACGTGACACGTTCTGGCCAATGGGAATGAACAGGAATGAAGGCCACCCCTTCCAGGCCTGGGCCCAGGAAAACATCTACAGATGACCCTCCCTGCACCTTCCCCTTCCGCAGAAAACTGAGACTCCAGCATGGAAAATGGCAGAGCTTCAGGATGAAACTGGAACTCTGGATCACTGCTAGAAGAAGAAAGGCACACTGGTCGGGACACCTGTTTTTGACTTTATGAGCCAGAAATAAAATTGTATTGTGTATGCCAGGGAGCTTTGACTGCTTGTTATACCACCTCTCATTACCTTAACAAATACTTAGACTTTGAAGTTTTCTTAAATCTTTCAGGATTTAAATATACATTCAAATATAAATATAAGGGATATATAAATAGAAAGCATATACATAGAAGACCAACACTGGTACATCGTGGGAGGGAACTATAGGAGGATGTGAGTATCAGGAGATGGAGATTATCGGGGAATACTGCAGAGCTGGATACCATAGTCTGCCTTCTGTCCCTTGTGATTTGTATTCTTCTCTCATGGAAGATACAGTCACCTCCTCCCAAGGCTCCCAAAGTCTCGTCCCATTGCAGCGTCAGCTTTAAAGTCAGAATCTCATCATTTAAGTCAAATCCAGGTATAGATGAGGTTTCTAGAGTGTAGTTCTTTAAGTATAGTTGCTTGAATACATTTTTCTCAATCTATAGACCAATAAACTACACAGACAAATTATCTTGTCCCCTATGCACACCACTTTCAATGATGGGACAGGCATAGAATAACAACTATAGACAGTCCTGTTCAAAAAAGGCAAATGAGAGGCATAAAGGAGTCACTGCATACTGATTAATTATAAGATTCATACTGGGCAAACGTTGTAGGTTCCTTGATTAAGACTCGGTCTTACTCCTGTCAAGAAGAGATTCTCCATGGCTCTTGGCTGCACCTTCTAGTTCCACCCTCTGAGTCATCCTTCCTTTTCTATGGCAGGCAGCACATGTTTGCAGAACAGTAGCTCTGTATAAATTTGAGAACACAACTGTTTCTTTTTATTTTGTACAATCTCTGTCCTTTTCAGATCAAGGTAGTGATGTTTTTGCTGATATAATCATCTTAAAAGCTGTCTGGATCTCTTGTGAATCTTATTAGAGTTTGCACTATTACACAAAGTCACACATACAAATCTGAGATAAACCCTCTCTGTCTTGGGCTTCTGGTGAGAGACAACAAACACCCTTGAGCTCCTTAGTAGCTATACCATTGGGTTGAGTAAATCTGTGAGGCACAACCTTAAAACTTTAGAGGATATTCTGTCTGCATGAATAGTATTCTCAGGCCCCTCCTTAAATGTATCTGAGATCTTAACAAAGACCTGAAGTCACATCCTATACTTTATTTATAGTCTACCACAAGAAATCAGCCCATTGATGTGATTCTCACTCTAAATTCAAAGGTATATATCTTCAGGTCTCCTCCTAAATTTCTTTGCCTGTGGAATCTCATGACAACCATTTCACAAATATTTTCTGAACACCTACCATTTGGCAGGCATTGTTCTCAGTGCTGGGAGCACCACTATGAAGAAACGAGACAAGAATCTCTGCCTTCACTCTCTGTCTATCACAAGCTAGTGACATTCACTAGAAAGCAGCTTTCATCTTGCTGAGGGTCAGTTCAGTACCTTAGTACATTGGCTATTCCAATTTCCTCATGTTATAATGATCTTATACGTCCACTGAAGGAAGATTAAGATGAATAGTCCTAGGGTGGGAGGTTGCATTTAAAAAATGAAGAAATATATAATTCTGTAACGTTGCCTATTTCAGGATAAACGAGAGGAGTGAATTATCCGTAAGCAGCTCTACCCTCAAATCCTCGGTCTTTAAGTGGAGATTTAAGAACAGCTCCCCCAATACCCACTGAAACCATCTCATGCTCTTCCACCTTTTTCATTTCATTAGATGGTTCTCTGTCTTTCCTGGTCTAGACGGTCCCTTGTATATCAAATGCAATCAAATTGCCCTACCCTAGCCCACCACAAGGATTGAGAGCAGACCGAAGTAACTGATTAGGCCAGTAAGAAGATGGGGATGGTATTTGATTAAGCAGTATGACCTTGCAAACTATTATTATATATATGGAGGTTTCTTTTCCAGGAGATATATATACCAAAGAACAGAGCATCTGCATTTAAAAAATACATGATGTATTTGCATATGGAATCCATAAATGGAACACTCACACTAAAACTACCACTCAGAATCATTTTGTGCACAGAACATATTACACAACTACTTAGTTGCCGAAAATAGTGTTGGATTGTTTCACAAAACCTGTATCCACACCTGTTTATTTGGCAGTAGATGCATCTCATTCCAAGTCATGTTATGTGGTCTTTCCTCTAAAACATTGTATCTTAAACTCCAGTGCACATCAGCATCACTTTGGATGGATGAATGCTTACCAAAGATAAAAATTCATCATAGGAGTTGTGATTTTGGATGTGTGGTTGGGGAATTCACGCGGAGGCCAGAGTGGAAGCAGGTGCGAGAGGGTCCAGCAGAAGACAACATGGCTGCCAAAGTGTTTGAGTCCATCGGCAAGTTTGGCCTGGCCTTAGCTGTTGCAGGAGGCCTGGTGAACTCTGCCTTGTATATAATGTGGATGCTGGGCACGGAGCCGTCGTCTGTGACCGATTCCGTGGAGTACAGGACACTGTGGTACGGGAAGGGACTCACTTTCTCATCCCGTGGGTACAGAAACCAGTTATCTTTGACTGCCGTTCTCCACCACGTATGTCCCAGTCATCACTGGTAGCAAAAATTTACAGATTGTCAACATCACCCTGCGCATCCTCTTCCAGCCCGTCGCTAGCCAGCTTTCTCACATCTTCACCAGCATCAGAGGGAACCATGATGAGCGTGTGCTGCCGTCCATCACTACCGAGATCCTCAAGTCAGTGGCGGCTCGCCTTGATGCTGGGGAGCTAATCACCTGGCAAGAGCTGGTCTCCAGGCAGGTGAGCGGTGACCTTATGGATCAAGCAGCCACCTTTGGGCTCATCCTGGACGACGTGTCCTTGACACATCTGACCTTTAGGAAGGAGTTCACAGAAGCGGTGGAAGCCAAGCAGGTGGCTCAGCAGGAAGCAGAGAGGGCCAGATTTGTGGTCGAAAAGGCTAAGCAGCAGGAAAAGGCAGCCATCATCTCTGCTGAGGGCAATTCCAAGGCAGCGAAGCTGATCACCAACTCACTAGCCACCGCAGGGGACGGCCTGTCGAGCTGTGCAAGCTGGAAGCTGCGGAGGACATCGCGTACCTGTTCTCAGACTCTCAGAACAGCACCTGCCTGCCGGCAGGGCAGTTCATGCTCCTCCAGCTGCCCGGTGAGGGCCCACCCTGTCTACACCCCTCTGGGCCAACTGCGCCACAGCCCCAGTGATTCTTAACACTGCCTTCCTCCAGCCCTCACCCCAGAAATCACTGTGAAATTTCATGATTGGCTTAAAGTGAAGGAAATAAAGGGAAAATCACTTCAAATCTCTAAAAAAAAAAAAAAAAAAGAAGTTGTGATTTTGCATTATTGAGGTAGTGTCCAAGAATCTGCATTTAACCAGCTCTCTCAGTGATTCTCTCTTTTTAAATTTTTTTTTTTATAAAAAAAGAAAGAGATGGAGTCTCACTATCTTGCCTAAGCTGGTCTTGAACTCCTGGGCTCAAGTGATCCTCCCGCCTCAGCCTCCCAAAGTGCTAGGACTAGAGGCGTGAGGCCTCATACTGAGCCTCTCTCAGTGACTCTGATACCCAGAAACTTGCTCCTGGTGCCCTGGTCCCTGATGCTGGGTCATTGCTTGGGTTGTAAGAGATCTTTTGTTTAAATTCACATTCACCCTCTTCTTGGCCTTATTGGTAAACATGATACAGAAACTCCCTTCCTGACAGGTGTAAGCTACCTGTCTCCTACGGCACATCTCCTAATCTGCTGGGTTTAGCCCTGACACTCTACAGGTCGAGCCTTCCCTGGGAGGTGCGAGTGTCTTCACAGAAAAGTCCTCACTGGTCATGCGCAGGACTGGGCAGCCAAGCGTACTGTCATTTTGAGATGAGTTCTGAGGCCACTCCTGGTATCAGCATGAATCACCCATGACACCTCAATCATATAGATTTTAAGACCTAGTAGGAATTCACATCCCTCCATTTTCTGAGAACCATTTACCCTTCGAGTCCCCTTTCATGGGTTTCCAGAAGCCCAGATCTGCTTCTATCAGGCTGGGAATAAAAATCGAGGGGACATGAATTTGCCAAGGTGGTGTGAACACGGTCATAGGTTCTAGCTCCGCCCTTTGCCTGGTGTGGGATTTTGGAAACAGATCTTTTCCTTCCCTGAACCATCAATGGCACCTCCATGCTTTATAGCTGTGGACACTGTCTTGCAGGACTCTTAGGAAAGGTCAGTGTAGGAACGGAGGAGAAAGTGAAGGTCTTTAGTCACTCATGCAGTCAGCAAGTATTTATTGAGTGCCTACTGTATGTCAGCTTGACCCAGGAAACATAAGGATGACAAAAGTAGACGTGCTGTTTTCTCGGAGCTCAGAGTCTATCAGGGTAGACAGACATACAATGACTAATAAGATAAATAACTATAAAATCACAGAAGTGGTAAGTGCTAAGAAGAAAGTCAATGGTCAAAGTCAAGAACCAGCGGTCAGGAGCTGTCAGGGAGCACTGGTGAGGTCTGTGACCCTGAGCGACTGGCAGAGTGAGGCAGGGTAAAGGCAGCAGGATTGGTGGAAGGCAGCACAGGGGTTGGAAGGGCCCCACTAGCTGAGGACAGCTCAGATCAAAGAGATGATGCCCAGGGAGCTGGGTGGGGAGGACAATTCAAGGGTCGTCTATGTGACATCCTCAGGGTGGCCCCTCTGATGTATTTCCAGCCTCGATCTATCAAAACTCTTCCTATTTTATACTCAATAGTTCATCTGTCCCACTCACATGACATAGTCAGGAGCAATATGGCACAGTGGTCAGAACGCAAGTTCTGGAGCAGACAGACCTGGTTTCAAGTCCTGGTTCCATTGCTTATTGCCTGGGGGACCTTGGACAAGATACTTCCTCTCTCTCAGTCTCAGTTTCCTCTTCTGTGAAATAAGGAAATAATATTACTTACCTCTTGGGATCAGTGTGATGAATTAATACACGTAAAAGTTTTAGAACAGTACCTGGCACATAGTAACTGGCGAACAAATTCTAGCTATTAATATTACTGGTTTTCTTTTCTTTTTTTTTTTGAGATGGAGTCTTGCTCTCTCGCCCTCGCCTAGGCTGGAGTGCAATGACGTGATCTCAGCTCACTGCAACCTTCACCTCCAGGTTCAAGGCATTCTCCTGCCTCAGCTTCCCGAGTCTGGGACTACAGGCATGAGCCACCACGCCCGGCTAATTTTTGTATTTTTAGTGGAAATGAGGTTTCACAGTGTTGGCCAGGCTGGTCTCGAACTCCTGACCTCAAGTGATCTGGCCACCTCGGCCTCCCAAAGAGCTGGGATTACAGACGTGAGCCACCACACCCAGGCATGTTACTGGTTTTCTAAGAACTTAATATGTAATAGCTCATTTACTTCCTAAAGAAAATCTATGGAAGTTACCATTATCATTGCAGTTTTTTATAGAAGGGTTCATTCATTCTTTAAGAATATGTTAGGCTTGTGCTAGCAGCTAGGATTGGCAGTGAGAAAAACTAACAGGCCCCACTCCTAGACGCAGGAAAAGTGCTTAAAATGCTACTGAGCTCCTACTGACCAAGTCCGGGACACCTTATGCTTCAATATAAATCAGGATAGTAATGATTTTAAGGTATTACATAAAACAAGAACTCATGAGTCCATACTAACATAAATAAATAAATGCACAAATAAATAAATGGGGAGGAGGAAAATTCTTCAGTATGTTGGAATGCCAACTAATATATGCAGAGAAAATCATGTGGTTTTTTTTTTTAATTCACAGATTGGTAAATACCTTAGTAATAACTGATTCGGGCAGAATTGTCGATGGTTGCTAAAACTATAAGGTAGAAGTTTGATATTTATATCAATAAGGAATAAGATATTTATATGTTCTCAGAATACATATTACAGGTGAGGCATGGTGGCCCACATCTGTAATCCCAGCACTTTGGGAGGCTGAGGTGGGCAGATCACTTGAGCCCGAGAGTTTGAGACCAGCCTGAGTACCATGGTGAAACCCTGTCTCTATGAAAAATATAAAAAACTAGCCAGGCATGGTGGCATGAACCTGTAGTCCCAGTTAGTCGGTTGTCTGAGGTGGGAGGATGGCTTGAGCCCAGGACGTCGATGCTGCAGGGAGCTGTAATCACACCACTGCACTCCAGCCTGAGAGACAGAGAGAGACCTTGTTTCCAAAAAAAAAAATACTTATTACAATGAAGAAAATCATGACTTCACAGAAGCAAACCCTGACAGACACCACCTTCAACAGGTGATGAAAGCTAACGTCACCAGCAACAGGACCAACTGACATCATGTGTCTCCTGATACAGTGCAATGAGGGCGACACGATGGCACTTCTGTGGCATTTCCGTAAATATGCATAACTGGAATCTAGTCATGAAGAGACGTCGGACAAACCGGAGATACTCCACTCTGTAACTGATCCATACTCTTCAAAGCTGCAAAGATCGTGAAAGACCAAGACAGACTGAGAGACCTCTCTAAACTAGAGACCCGATAACTAAGAACAACATGTGATCCTGGGCCAGAGGTTTGGTTTTGTCTGCTTTTTTGTCTGTTTTTTTGCTATAAAGTGTTGTATGGATTAATAAATCACAAAACAACTACCTCTTTTCTGCTATAAGGGAACATAACTGAGGCAACTGGAAAACCACGTCTAGAGGTGATATCATAGTATTACATCCATGCTTGCAACAAGGATTCCATTTGCAAAAAAAAAATGCAAAAAAGGATCTTTAAGTTATAGAAATAAAAGTCTTGAAGTTATAGAAAATATAAAAAATAAAAATCTTTAAGTTATGTAAAAAGAATTAATTTTAAAAATAAAAATTACTCACGTTAATTTCCTGATGATTATACTGTAGAGATGAAAGAAAATGTCCTTGTGCTTAGGAATACACACTAAGGAGTACTAAGGGGTAAAGGAGCTTGATATTCACAACTATCTCTTAAATGGTCCAGAAAATAATCATAATATGCGTGTGTGTGTATGTATGGACCGATAAATAGGTAGATAGATGACAGAATAAATAAGGTAATTGTGAACATTTGGGGAATCTGGATTAAAGATATACAAAAGTTGTTGGCTGGGCACGGTGGCTCACACCTATAATCCCAGTACTTTAGGAGGCCAAGGTGGGTGGATTACCTGAGGTCAGGAGATCGAGACCAGCCTGGCCAACATAGCGAAATCCCATCTGTACTAAAAATACAAAAATTAGTCAGGTGTGATGGTGTGCACCTGTGATCCCAGCTACACAGGAGGCTGAGGCAGGAGAATCACTTGAATCCAGCAGACAGAGGTTGCAGTGAGCTGAGATGGTATCGCTATACTCCAGCCGGGGTGATAGAGCCAGACTCCATCTCAAAAAATAAAATAAAAATAGTTCTTTATGCACTCTTTCTCCCCCAAAGCTGAAATAATAATAATAATTATTATTATTATTATTTTCAGCAGCAGGGTCTCACTCTGTTACCCAGGTAAGAGCACAGTGGCGTGATCACCGCTCACTGTAGCCTCAACCTCCTGGGCTCAAGCCATCCTCCCGCCTCGTTTTTTATTTTTTTTTTGGTAGAGACGAGATCTCACTATGTTGCCCAGGCTGGTCCCGAACTCCTGGGCCCAAGCAATTCTCCCGCATCAGCCTCCAAGTGCTGGGATTATAGCCTTGAGCTACCAAGCCTGGCCCTAAATCTGACATCATTTCAAAATTAAAAGCTACGAAAAAAAAAAATTAAGAACAATTCCAACCCTTCCCCCATACCTGTTTGAGAGGAGCAGGGACAAGGTGTGTGTAGGGGAGATAGATCAGATGGAAAATTGGAAACCCACTCAGGGGGCTGTGCCTCTCTGCAGACAGTTGTTTCTAGAAGGCTGCGGATGGGTGCTGACAGTGAGAAACATTATTTCTGGCCCATTTCCAGTGAGGGAGGAAATAGCAAGAGGAAACAGAGAAAGCTCTGTCAGGCTGAGGGGTAGGGCCCTCGGGACCAGCACCAGGGAAGTGGGAAGCTGGGGTGTGGGCAGAAGGTGGAGCCCTGGCAGGCTCTGCAGAGTCAGCAGGGCTTGCTGGGCTGAGCCCTGGGAATCCAGGAGTCACTGACATAGGATCCTCTCCCCTCACAGGGAGAAGGGAAAGAGGAGAGAAGAGAAGAAGAAAGAGAAAAGGGAAGAAGAGGGGAAAGAGGAAGAAGAGAAGGGGAGAAGCTGGCAATGTAGTTAGTTTCTACTAACGTAGTCTCTGCCAAGCACTGTTCTGGGTGATTTGCATATACTACCTCATTAATCTTCATTAAAAATATTTGAGATAACCTGTTATTATTCCCATTTTAGAGATGATGAAACAGCAGCTTAAAGAGTTAAGGCAGAGATTCTATTTGGGGCAGTATAGTGGAAGAGACACGCTAACTGACCCTCATGCTGAAAGCAGCTAAAAAAGCTGGTTAAAACAAGAAAATTGTTTAATTTTTTTTTTTATTTGAGACAGGGTAGGGTCTCACACTGCCACCCAGACTGGAATGCAGTGGCGTGATCACGGCTCACTGCAGCCTTGGCCTCCTGGGCTCAAGTGATCCTCCTGCCTCAGCCTCCCAAGTAGCTGGGACTACAGGCGCATGCCACCACACCCGGCAGACTTCGTTTTTGTTTTCGTTGGTGGAGACAGGATTTTGCCGTGTTGCCCAGACTGGTCTCAAACTCCTGACCTCAAGGGATCTGCCCACCTTGGCCTCCCAAAGTGCTGAGATTACAGGCGTGAGCCACTGTGTCCAGCCTCAAATAAGAAATTTTGTAAAATTAATTAACAATCTGGCAAGAAAGTATGGAACACTCAGAAGCCAAAAAGTGAAAGCAGGAATCTAGGGAAGTAGGGAGGGCAGGAAGGGACCTTTGACCTGGAGGGCATTTGCCAAATCACGTGAGCTCAAGGTCTGTTTCTCACAGGCTGAAAGAGATGTAAGACACAGGAGTCAACTCCCAGAACCCACCCAAGATAGACAACTGCATCCGACCGCCTGGACAAAGTTGAAGCTCCAGCAGTCTCCACCATCAGGTTAGGGAAAAACTAGGAGGGAGTCTCACCACTCACCATCCCCACAAAAATCTGCGAAGAAATCTCAGCACTAAGTTGAGGGTAAAAGCATTTTCTCTGAGAATTCATAATCCCAGATGGGCTGTCAGTGGTTTTGAAGCCTGAACTCACAATCCCTGGTTAAATTAAAACATCTCAAGCTGAAGTTTTAGATGAGAGTATCCCTCCAGAGATTTTGGCATGAAAGTAAAAGCAGGTAGCAGAAAATTCCTTCTTCTTTTCTTGGATGTTCAAAAACCAAAAAGGTAAGCAGAAATATAATGCAGACTCCATTACATAAACCACAAACTCAACAACACATAAAGACGGGCAAAAGCAAAGGCTTCACACAAAAGCCATGAAGGGGAAGTGCACAGAGATTGCTTAGGGGACCGTGGGGCTCTGTGGGTTTGGGGTCGGGGTCAGGGTCAGGGGGTCTGCGGTTCAGGGGGATGCTGAATAGTGAGCCAGCCTGGGAGTGGCTGATTTCAAAAAACCTCTAGCAAAACTACTTTCATACTAAAGGGTCTCACCCTAAAGCAGAGTTCCTGAACCTTGGTACTACTGACATTCTGGGCTAGATGCTTCTTTGTGGTGGAGGCTGTCCTATACATTGTAATGTATTTGGCAGCATCCCTGGGTTCTACTCACTAGATGCCAGTAGCATCAACCCCCACCCCAAAGCGTGACAACCAAAAATGTCTCCAGACACTGCCAAATATTCTGAGGGGCAAAATCACCTCTGGTTGAGAACCATTGCCCTAATATAATAATAAACCGAGATCCCCTGTATATACCACAAGTTATAGATTCGAGGAGCATGGAGTAGAGACAGAGGAGCCTCTCTGTGATTGGTGGAGGTGGGTGAGGCAACATATGTGTAGAGAAAATAGCACGATAGCCCAGTGGCAGCAGATCTCAGAAAGTGCCGGCAAAATTCCATTCCCCGAAAGCAACTTCTACCAACAGCTGGGCAAGAAAATCCAACTCATTCAATGTCATATAATTTTAAAAACGGAGTCAGCACAGAATCAATACAAAGATACTAAAGGCAAAGTGTGGTAAAGGTCAGTAGAGCCTGCTAGACGGAGAACGCTGGCCAGAAAAAAAAATTTGTTATCATGGAATAGATGAAAAACCTGACCAAATGGTCTTCTATTCTATGGATTAATAAATCTTCATAAAACAATTACCTCTGTGAAGGAAGGCCACAAAGTGGCTATAAAACAAATCAGCAAAGAAATGGGAGAGAAAGACTATTGGGGGAGATGAAATGAGAACTAGAAGAACTGAAGCCAGGCGCAGTGGCTCATACCTGTAATCCCAGCACTTTGGGAGGCCAAGACGAGTGGATCACCTGAGGTCAGGGGTTTGAGACCAGCCTGGTCAACACGGTGAAACCTCGTCTCTACTAAAAATACAAAAATTAGATGGGTGTGGTGGCGGATGCCTATAATCCCAGCTACTCGGGAGGCTGAGGCAGAATTGCTTGAACCTGGGAGGCGGAAGTTGCAATGAGATGAGATTATGCCATTGCACTCCAGCCTGGGCAACAAGAGAAAAACTCCATCTCAAAAAAAAAAAAAAAAAAAAAAGTGGAAGAGCTGAGGGAATAAGCACAAGAACAAACAGAACAATTTCAGAAATGAAGATGCAATTGGAAGGAGTACTTAGCACTGGAATGGAAATGGAGGATCGGAATAGAAAACTGAATATAATGAGATAGAATGAGGAAAGTGAATTTACTAACTAGAAAATAATAGATATGGAAGAAAAAGCAAAAGGGAGGCAACATACATAACTGGAATCTGTAAAGAAGAAAGACAAAACAATAAAATACATTAAATGTTTGGAAATAGAAGGCAATGTTCTTGAAACCAAAGATGTGAATCTAACTCAAAGGTAATAGATGTGCCAGGAAAAGTTGTCCTAGAGCAGGCAATTCCAAGACTCCTAATAAAATTATCAGATGAGTAGCCAGGCCAAAAAAAAATCAAGTCAGTCATAACAGGACTAGTCCCAGCAATATTCAATGCCAAACAGTGGCACAAAACTCACAGGATATTTGAACCATTTATATATCTTCTTTGGATAAATGTCATTCAAGTCCTTTGCACATTTTTTAATTGGGTTGTGTTTTTGTTGTCGAGTTGTAAGGGTTCTTCATATGTTCTAAATACTAGACTCTTGCCAGATATATTATTTGCAAATATTTTCTCCCATTTTGTGGGGTTTTTTTTCACTATCTTTATAATGTTCTTCTTTTTTTTCTTTTTTTTTAGACAGAGTCTCACTCTGTCACCAGGTGCCAGGCTGGAGTGCAGTGGTGAAACCTCTGCTCACTGCAACCTCCTCCTCCCAAGTTCAAGCAATCTCCTGCCTCAGCCTCCTGAGTAGCTGGGACTACAGTGGTGCGTCACCACGCCCAGCTAATGTTTTTTGTATTTTTAGTAGAGACGGGGTTTCACCATGTTGGCCAGGATGGTCTCGATCTCTTGACCTTGTGATCCGCCTGCCTCAGCCTCCCAAAGTCCTGAGATTACAGGTGTGAGCCACCGCACCCGGCCTATAATGCTCTTCTATACATGAAAGCTTTTAATTTTTTTCTTTCTTTCTTTTTTTTTTTTTTTTTTTTTTTGAGATAGAGTCTCACTCTGTTGCCCAGGCTGGAGTGCAGTGGCATGATCTCAGCTGACTGCAGCCTCTGCCTCCCAGGTTCAAGTGATTCTCCCACCTCAGCCTCCTGAGTAGCTGGGATTACAGAAACACACCACCAGGCCCAGCTAATTTTTGTATTTTTAGTAGAGACAAGGTTTTACCATTTTAGCCACACTGGTCTCAAACTCCTGACCCAGGTGATCCACCCACCTTGGCCTCCCAAAGTGCTGAGATTATAGGTGTGAGCCACTGTGCCCAGCCAAAAGCTTTTAATTTTGATGAAGTCCAGTTTATCTATTTATCTATTTTTTTCTTTAGTTGCTTGAGCATTTGTTGTAATATCTAAGAAACCATTGACAAATCCAAGGTATGAAGACTTATTCTCATGTCTTCTTGCAGGAGTTTTATGGTTTTAGCTCTTATATTTAGGTCTTTGATACATGTTGAATTAATTTTTATGGTGTGAGGCAAGGCCCACACCATATACAAAAATACCCATATCCATATACAAAAAATGCATATGGATATATGGCTATCACAGCATCATTGGTTGAAGAAACCATTTTTTACCCATTAAATGGTCTTGAAACCCTTATCAGAAAAACAATTGACTATAGATAGACGGGTTTATTTATGAACTCTCAATTCTGTTCATGATCTACATGTTTATCCTAGTACCACATTGTTTTGATTACTGTAGCTTTGTAGTAGTTTCTGAAATTGGGAAGTATGTCTTCCAATTTTATTATTTTTCAAGATTGTTTTATCTATTCAGGGTGCCTTGCAATTCTACATGAGTTATAGAATCAGCTTTTCCACTTCTGCAAATTTCCCTTTCAGATTGTTCATTGTTATTATACAGAAATTCAGCTGCTTTTGTATGTTGTTATTATACCTTGAAAATTTTCTGAATTTGTTTATTAATAGCTCTAATAGTTTTTGTTGTTGTTTCTTTAAGATTTTCTACATATAGGATCATGTCCTCTGCAAACAGAGATACTTTTACTTCTTTCTTTCCAATTTGGAAGCTTTTTATTTCCTTTTCTTGCTTAATTGCTCTGGCTACAACTTCCAATACAATGTTAAATAACAATGGCAAAAGCAGTGATCCTTGTCTTGTTTTTCATCTTAGAAGGAAAGTTTCAGCCATTCATTGAGTTTGATGTTAGCTATGGGTATTTCATAAATGTTCTTTACCTGGTTGAGGAAGTTTCCTTTTATTCCTTGTTTCCTGAGTGTTTTTCTGATGAAAAAGTGTTAGGTTTTGTCAAATGCTTTTTCTGCATCAAATTGAGAAGATCTTGTGGGTTTTTGTTCCCCTTTGTTGTCTTACTGTAGTGTATTACACTGGTTGATTTTCTTATACTAAATCACCCTTGCATCCTGAAATAAATCCCATCAGTCATGGTGTATAATCCTTTTAATATACTTTTGGGCTTGTTTGCTAGTATTCTGTTGAGGATTTTTGGATCTAGATTTATAGGGATATAGTTCTGTAGTCTTTTGGTGTCTTTGGCTTTGGTATCAGGTTAATGCTGGCCTCATAGAATGAGTCAGAAAGTGTTCCCTCCTTTTCCAATTTTTTTGAATGATTCTGATGTGTACTGATGTTAATTCTTCTTTAAATGTTTCATAGAAGTCATCAATGATTTCAGAAATCTATCAGTGAAGCCATTTGGCCCTAGACTTTCTTTTTTTTTTTTTTTTTTTTTTTGAGACACAGTCTCACTCTGTCACCCAGGCTGGAGTGCAGTGGCATAATCTCGGCTCATTGCAACCTCTGCCTCCCAGGTTCAAGCGATTCTCCTGCCTCAGCCTCTCAAGTAGCTGGGACTACAGGTGCCCATTACCATGTCCGGCTAATTTTTTGTATTTTTGGTAGAGATGGGGTTTCAATGTGTTAGCCAGAATGGTCTTGATCTCCTGACCTCGTGATCTACCTACCTTGGCCTCCCAAAGTCCTGGGATTACAGGTGTGAGCCACCGCGTCTGGCCACGGCCCTGGACTTTTCTTTCCTGGGAAGTTTTCTATTACTGATTCAGCCTCTTTACTTGTTATAAACCTATAATTAATTTGTTTTTTAAAAAATATTTTCAGATTAAATCTCAAAATAAAATCCAACTCTATACTGTGTGCAGCAGACACACCTAATACAAACTTAAGAGGTTAGAAACTAAAGGATGAACAATGGCACACCAGGCAAATAAAAAAATAAATGTCATGATTTGATTATCCAACAAGATACAATTCTGCCCAAAAAGCATTAAGCAAACTGACAAGGAGTTATGTAATGTAGTGTCACTCAAATTAAATGCAGGTATAGCTATTACAGATATCTGTGTGTTGAATACAGTGAGCTCCAAGTTTCTCTTCAAAGAATCAGTATGCCAACATGTTCAGTTACCATGTTATTTGTTCTCCATTTTAAAGCTTAATTTCCTCATTCTCTTTGTCTCCTTGCCCCTAGTCTCAGTAAACACCCTCCCGCCAGCTCTAATCAGTAGTTCATATCTGTTCCCCTGGTTGCCTGTTACTATTCCTTTCACTGAAACCGCATGTCCTGCTCCGTCCTGAGTCACCCCTGGTTACCTGCACTAACTTGAGTCACTCTTAGTCACCTGTTCCATAATTGTCTTTCCCTCCAAAACTGCTCACCCTACCACTCTGGCTTGTATCCCTGCTCCTTTAAAATAGCCACTCAGAATCAGCTTAGACTGTGCAGTCCAACCGTAGCCAATAGGTGATCACACAGCAGTAGGGGCTACCTGTGTCAGGGATAAGAACCCCTTCCCCTTGCTTGTTCAGGTGTGCTCTTGCCATTGTTTCATCCATGAGATGCACCCTTCTATAGAAGTAAATTGCCTTGTTAAGAAAATTTATATTCAAGCGCTATTTCTTTTGCGGCACTGAAAATTTACCTCTAACATGTGCAACAGATAACCTAGTTGTCATATTCACCAGGCATTAATTACAGCAATGCAGTGAGAATAAAAGCATACAAATGGTAAGAGACTTGAATTCACCTTGCATGAGTGATCACATGAACACTAAAGCAAGACTAATATGTAGTTAGGGTGAGGCAGCTCTGCTATAGCACAAGAGACATACACCACAGTGCCTGAGAGAAAATACAACTTTATATCTTTCTCTCCTGTAACAATGCAGAAGAGCAGACAACTTTGTTTCATTTAGTAATTCAGAGACCCAAGCTTTTTCCAAGCTGTGGCCCCATCATCTCCTGAGGCCATGGTATCATCTGCTCTGTAGAAATCAAGTTTCTACCTTATCCAAGTTGGTCCTGAGAGAAGAGAGAAGAGATTGTGGACCTGGCATGCCCATGATAGTGGGCCTGCATCCAGAGTGACAAATCCTACTTGCACTCACATATAATTGGAGAAAATTTGTCACTGGGGAAACCCAAAGGCAAGGAGTTGGTTGGGCTGTCGGTAATCTAGCTTCATGCCTTGAAAAAGGAAGAGAACAGATTTTAGGGGATCGCTATCAATTTCTGTCATAGCCCATTCCTCCAGCCACTAAACAGCTAGATGTGCTCATTTCACCGTGAACAGAACACTCTCAACCCTTCTTCATGGGGCACAAACCAACGTCCATCCAGTTACTGTACTCTGAGTATCTGATGCATAGACCTCTCCATAGACTCAGATGTGCTTCCTTGTTACAAGCTGGAAGACAATTCATTCATCCCATTCATCTGCCAAGCAGACAATGGAGGAACATGGAAAGGAAGGCCATGATAAATACTCCTGATCAGGAAAGACAGCACAGGCAATAGAGAGCGGCCCCGGGTAAAACCACGGCAGCCAGAGCAGCTTCCCCTGCCAGGAAAATTCTCCCTTGTCTATTATCCTCATATGACTTGGGTGTCAGAAAATGCATCTTCCTAAGGCCTATTTGGGAGGCCAAAACAATTATGGGCTTTTATGCTTTCTCTGGAAAAAAACAATTCCCAGAAAGACTTCTTAGCTTTCAAGTCTATTTGCTTCCAGTCATTTCATGAGCCAGGATGCTATTTTCTTACATATTTCTCAAGACGGCTTCATTTCTTTGCTTCCTTGTTTAGCCACGCCTTTTTTCCCTCACATTAATGACAGCTATTTTCAGAAATGTTGAATAATAGGCTTAAGAGAGAAGCAATGCCCTTAGTCTAATCCTTGCCTTGGGGCCGGATCCCTTGGATAGATGTTTTGTTCAATTGGATAGTGTCTGAAAGACTCAGAACCACAGCTGTTTGATCTGCTGTTTGGGTTACAGAAAGAGTTGACTTTTTCAATCTCCAGAAGGCCCTACCATTCTAGACACTTGCCTTTCCCTTTCATCTCTGTTTGAAATCTGGCCAGTCCCTGCAGACGTCATATCTTTTCTGTGTATACCTCCCCAAAAGGAACAGGGAACAGCCAATATTCACTAACGTTTTAGCTCTTCCCAACTTCTCCTTTACTTACAGCCTGAAAGGTACACGATCTGCCTTTCTAGCTATTGCAGGAGAGAATTTCACCTATTATTTGGCCAAGAGTCTGTAGATTTCCAGCCTATAATATGTGTCTTCCTCCTGCCTGATGACTAGGTTTCCATTATGGCAGCACCTCACTCTTAGTATGCTTGTTAGGGTAAAGATCATTGACTCTGAGAGAATAACAGAGAAGGAGGGAGGGAGGGAGGGAGGGAGGGAGGGAGGGAGGGAGGGGAAGAGATGTGTCCGGTAGAAGGTGTCTAGGTTCTGGGCATATTGAACAAAGAATTGGACAAAATGCACAAACAAAGCGAGGAAAGGATGAAAGGATTTATTGAAAAAGAAAGTACCCTCCACAGTGTGGGAGCAGGCCCAAGCATAGGGGCTCAGAGGCCCTGTTACAGAGTTCTTGTGAGTTTAAATACCCTCCACTTGGAGTATGCCCTACGTGAACGAAGAGGATGAAGTAAAGTTACAAAATCATTTACTTGGTGTATGCTCCATGGAGAGGATATTTCCTGTTAGAGCTGAAGTGGGAATAGGCATTATATGCCCTACCTCCAGAACCTATTTTCCTCAGAGAGAGAGAGAGAGAGATAACAAAACTATATGACTTACGGAAGAAGTTTCCTTCTTTCTCACGTGGTAGAAAGAGGTAAGCATTCTAGGCAGGTGGGTCCCATCCACCTCTGTGTGCTGTGTCCCCATTAGCATGGTAGATCTGAACCTCCACCCTATCTGGTTTGCTGCTGGCAGGAAGAAGGTAGGAAATGCAGAAGAGGCAACTTTACGGTCATAGACCTAGGTTTAGAAATAGCACACATATTTTTACTCAGATTCCATTGGACAGAACTGAGTCTCATGGGCCTACTAATTGATAACAAAGGCTGGTAAATTTAGTCTAATCTTGTCCCCAGGAAAAATAGGAGAGCAGATTGCGGTGACTATCAGTCTGTGTCACAGATACAGAGGGTATTAATATTTAATAATGTAATTTATTGGGCAGATTTGGCATAGGAAAAGAGTAACCACACCGCATTTTCATGGGACCATGACATTTTCAAAGGTTGCAAAAGAATAATCTCGACCATGTCCCAAAAAGATAAAAATTATTATAGAAAACATCTGGCCACAATGAAATTAAAGAAAAATAAATTAAAACCTAGGTCAGAGGCCTGGCGCGGTGGCTCATGCCTGTAATCCAGCACTTTGGGAGGCCGAGGTGGGCAGATCACCTGAGGTCAGGAGTTGGAGACCAGCCTGCCCAGCATGGCGAAATCCTGTCTCTACTAAAAATACAAAAAATTAGCCAGGTGTGGTGGTGCACACCTGTAATCCCAGCTACTCGGGAGGCTGAGGCAGGAGAGTCACTTGAACCCGGGAGACGGAGGTTGCAGTGACCTGAGATAGTGCCACTGCACTCCAGCCTGGGCAACAAGAGCAAAACTCCATCTCAAAAAAAAAAGAAAAACAGGAAAGAAAGAAAAAAAGAAAAAAAAATTAGGTCAGAATAGAAATATATTTCTCCACTTGGAAAAAATTACAATTAGCTTTTAAACAGTTTTTGGGTCAAAGAGGAAAGACAAACTGCAGTATTGCTATAAAACTCTAAAAAACAGGCCGGATGTGGTGGCTCATGCCTGTAATCCCAGTACCTCGGGAGGCCTAGGTGGGTGGATCACTTGAGGTCAGGAGTTGGAGACTAGCCTGGCCAACATGGCGAAACCCCTCTCTACTAAAAAACAAAAATTAGCCAGGTGTAATGTCTGTCTCCTGTAATCCCAGCTACTCGGGAGGCTGAGGCAGGAGAATCACCTGAACCTGCCTCGGGAGGCAGAGGTTGCAGTGAGCCAAGATCACAGCGCTGCACTCCAGCCTGGGTGACAGAGTGAGACTCTGTCTCATACACACACATACACAAAAAGCAGTAAAAATCACATATAATGAAAGAAGTACCTGGAGGAAAAGTCATAGCATCATAGCCCTAAATATCTATATAAATAAAGAAATATAAATCTTTCTTCTTATTTAAGGCTTGGTCATAGCCTTAAATATCTATATAAATAAGGAAAAAAGGAATGGCCCAAAACAGGTTCAGTGGGCTAAGCCACTTTTTACGGCGTTACATTCTATGGCAGACTAAAGACAGCTAATTGATAAACCTCAGAACACATACAACAGACAATAAGAAGGGTGTTATGGGACACGGGTCTAGGGATGAGTCTCCTGGGTGCCGGCCTCTCCTGGAATGTCTCACACATCCTGAGCAATGGTGGAAGAGGGTAGCACTTTCTGAATTGCCCCCAGAAGACCAGAGGGGGAGGCCAGGGGTTACCTAAAAAATAGCCAGCCGGTCCCAAAGAGGCACATTGGTTGGAGTCCCAACCCTCCTGTGGGATGGGGCTCAAGCTGTTATTTTGAGTCTGGCATGAATCATTCAGCACAGCACAGTCCAGCCCAGAGTTTCTGGGACTCTTCCCAAGTCCAAGAAGAGGAATGAGGTGGGGGTGCTGCAGTCTCAGAGAAAGTTCTGCCTCTGTTTCCCCATTCATACATGACAGAGGCTGAATGCCTGGCCTCTATAAACCCTGCCTGCCTGCCTGAGCCTCCCTGAGGGCCAGGATTCTAGGCTAAGTTTGCCAGAACTTAAAGCTGAGGGGGTCCTCAGGGAAGGAGAGGGGAAATTATTTGTTGAAAGCAACACAGCAAGGGAAGGGCAGAGCCAGGGCTAAGGTCTGGCACGTCCCAGTCCCAGCCCAGGACTCTTCCTGTGTCACCTGCATCACTCCCCATCCCCCACTGCTGACAGAGAACATCCTCCTGGTTGGACGTAGATTGAGGGAAAAGGCTTTGCGTCAGTTAGGCTAATTCCTACTGCTATAATCAAGACACCCAGCAGGAATGCATTGGTTTGGAAGGAAGACAGAAGTTAATTTCTCTTGTAGCTAGCAGTCCATCATGAGGCCACATTCCATATCCACAGGGAGCTCAATGCCATGAGGATCTCTAGGTATTTCCTCCTGCTTGGTCAAAGTCAGGCCATGGATATGCCCATGTTCGTTCTGTCTTTTGGCAAGAATGAGCACATGGGAGCAACATGCTCACAGTCTGCAGGCCTACGCCAGTGTGGTTTGCATGGCCTGCTTGACCATTCTGCTAGGGAGGACCCAGGCCCATGCTGTGGTTTGACTATGTCTTCTCCAAGATTCACATTGAAATTTAACGCCCACTGTGGTGGTATTAAGAGATAAGGCCTTTTGAAATTGATTAAGTCATGAGGGCTCCACCCCCATGGGGGGATTAGTGCCTTATACAAGGGCTGGAGGGAACTAGCTTGGGCCCTTTTCTCCCCTTCTATATTCTGCCATGTGAGGACACAGTGTTCATCCCCTCCAAAGGACGGAGCAACAAGGCGGCATCTTGGAAGCAGAAAGCAGATCTCACCAGACACTTGAGAAATAAAAATAAAATTCTAAGCCCCCAGCTGACTGAAGGGATCCCCCTGTTGGCTAAGGGTATCTCAGAGAAAGCTTGGAAGCTGAGTTCACGGCCATAACAGGATGGGAGGTTGATAACTGCCTTAGACTTTCTTCCCTAAGGGCTAAACAGAAACCTGCTTTTTCAAAACACTCCACACTGATTATGTCGATCACCAACTTTTCCTCCCAGGTACAGAACAAAGACAAGATGATATTGTAAACCAAAAGTAAAATTGTAAGCCCTCCAGTAGACTATGGAACTGCCCAAGGGGTTCACATTGCCCGTTGCCTAGACAGAGCCAATTTATCAAGACAGGAGAATTGCAACAGAGAAAGAGTAATTCATGCAGAGCCAGTTGTGCAGGAGACTGGAGTTTTATTATTACTCAAATCAGTCTCCTTGAAAACTCAGGGATCAGAGTCTCTAAGGATAATTTGGTGGGTAGGGGGCCAGTAAATTGGAAGTGCTGATCTGTTGGCTTGGGGATGAAATCATAGGGAGTCAAAGCTGTTCTCTTCTGCTGAGTCAGTTCCTGGGTGGGGGCCGCAGAACTGGTTCGAAGGTCCCGGTGGGGCCATCTGGTTGTGAGGAATGCAAACACCTGAAAAGACATCTCAAAAGGCTGATCTTAGGTTCACAACAGTGATGTTACCTTCAAGAGTAATTGAGGAAGTTGCAAATCTTATGACCTCCAGAATAATGGCTGGTAAAATTTAGAATTCCAGCCCCTCTCATCTTGACTTGGTGGCTGGTGGCCTTTCATTTGTTTTACAAGAACAGTTTAGTCTTTTGGGAAGGGCTGTTACATAAACTATACACTAAATTCCTTTCCAAAGTTAGTTCGGCCTATGCCCAGGAATGAACAAGGACAGTTTAGAGGTTAGAAGCAAGGTGGGGTCAGTTAGGTCTGATATACTTTACTGTCATAATTTTCTGTTATGATTTTTGCAAAGGCAGTTTCAGTTGAACCCCCCCACCCCCACCCTCCGACCAAGGAATTTCCAAAGAAACCTGAGAAACTAGTTCAGGCCATGACAGGAAGTGGGGGGGTGGGTCAGACATGCTTCGTTACACCCCCTCCCTTTGGAGTTTAGGCACAACTGACCAGCATTGACATGAAAACAGAGATCATAAAACTGACAAAACACTCTTTGTAGCAATGAGATACCAAATTCCAACCTGACTCTGATATAGAATCACATGACTGAGAGCAGACCCTGAAGGAAATCAAAGCATTTTATTCCAAAATACAGTTCTTTGACATATTTTGAAAGGGCCTGCAAAGCTGTCTGATGTTGGTGAAATCTGCATTCTGTAGAGAATCTCCTTCCCTTCCTAGGTCTTTTCTAGAGAGTCTGACACCTTTTGAGGTCTGATAAGAGGCATTTACCATCTATTCCGTCTGAAACCTGCTACCTGGAGCATTCATCTACATCATAAGCACCTCAGCTTCCACAACCTCTGATATCTGAAGCATTTCTTTATGCTGACTTCAGACTCTTCAGGCAAAGCGTAACTCTTTTACCAATTACCAATCAGGAAACCTATGAATCACCTGTGACCTATATCCTGACTTTCTGGACTGAACTAATGGATACTTTCCATGTAGTGATTTATGTTTTGGCTTGTAACTTCTGTCTCCCTAAAGTGTGTAACACCAAGCTGTAATCCAACCACCTTGGGCACGTGTTCTCAGGTCCTCCTGCGGCCGTATCAAGGGCTGTGGCCCTTAACCTTGGCAGCAGTAAACTCTAAATTAATCAAGATCTATCTCAAATACTTTTTGGTTTATAAGATTGATTGTTCCTTCACCTTCCCTGAGATGCTCTGCTGTCTCTATCCCATTTTTCTCTAAACCTTCACCTTGTGTTATGAAAAATATAGATTTACTGGGCACTAACTTAAGCCTCACATGTAGGTAGCCATTCACCTCACTGCTGCACCCCACCCCTCTTTTAAGGAAAATGTTTAAATGCTAAACCTCCTGGGAACCTCTTTGGAAAAAAACAGCCACAGAAGCATCTGTGGCTTGCATTTTTCCCCCCAGCGTGCCCTCAAGCTGGCTCAATAAACCTCAACTGATTGAAACACCTGTCTCAGTCACTCATTTTTGTTGTGAAACCACCTTTACAAAAATTGTAGCAGTGAGAAAATTATGACAGAAAGAAATATGGTTTAACCAACCCCCATCTTGCCTTTGTTAATCAAGTTTAGCCTAAAGCTGCCTCCTTACCTATTTAAGTTTGGCCTAAATGTTTTTCTGTACATCGTGAACTATGCCAAAGTAGAAGTACATACCAATTGCAGCCCACACCTGTGCAAATCGATGAGTTTTGGCCAAACGTAGCCAGCTGTTCCATGTTGAAATAAGGCAAACACCAAGCTATAACCAATCCAGTTTTTTCTGTATTTCACTTCCAATTTCTGTACATCATTCCTTTTTTTGTCTATAAATCTTCTTTCACCATGTGAAAAGTTAAAATTTCCTCTTCAAAGTTTCCCTTTTTGTTAAAGAATAAATAACAAGTGTTAGAAATAATGGTTTCTTTTAAAAAACTAACTTCCTTCAAGCTTCCTTGCTCTTAATTAATAGCTCTTTGTTAAGCCCTATGTAGCTGTTAAATATAGTAGGGAAATAAGTACATTTATGTCCTTGTACTTTAACCAAGTTATTTGTTCTGACCTACAGCCTGCTCAGACATGTCCAAACATGCCCAGCCTATGCCTCTTCCTTATTTGGAAATGTTATTATTCCCCTAGTTTCCTGTAAACAACCCCCTTCCTTTGTTTGTTTGTTGGCCTATTTAGGAAAGTTTTAAGTTTTTAGCCAATTGGGATCAGTCTAGAGTGTGCGGTCCAGCTCCAGCCAATGGAGATAGGACACAGCAATAAGGACCTAATGCACCAGGGATAAAAATCTCTGCTTTCTTTGTTTGGTGTGCTCTTATGACAATCAGGCTACTGAGAGGCACCCTTTCTGCAGGGAGCAAAAATTGCCTTGCTGAAAAACTTATTTGTCTGAGTGCTAGCTAGTTCTTCTTTTTGGCACCAAGGAACAAGCATTTGCTTTTAACAACCATGTGGCTGTGCTGGAGTCTTTCTGAATCTTCTGTGATTCTGCAGGCCGCCTGATCAATTTACAAATCTTTCAGCGTTCAATTAAACTCCTTTAAATTTAATTCAGCTGAAGTTTTTCCTTTAACCTCCAGACCGCCTTCAATCATTCCTGGGTGTAGGCCAAGCTAATATGGGGAGACATTTTTTTTTTTTTGCTTTATGAGACGGAGTTTCGCTCTTGTTACCCAGGCTGGAGTGCAATGGCGCGATCTCGGCTCACCGCAACCTCCGCCTCCTGGGTTCAGGCAATTCTCCTGCCTCAACCTCCTCAATAGCTGGGATTACAGGCATGCGCCACCATGCCCAGCTAATGTTTTTTGTATTTTTAGTAGAGACGGGGTTTCACCATGTTGACCAGGATGGTCTCGATCTCTTGACCTCGTGATCCACCCGCCTGGGCCTCCCAAAGTGCTGGGATTACAGGCTTGAGCCACCGCACCCGGCCGGGGAGACATTTATTTTATAGTCTAAATCATAATAGCCCTTTTCCCAATCTAAATTGCCTTTGTAAAGCTAATGAAAGCCCACCAGGTTAGGAGGAAGAGGAGCTTGAATCGTGCTAAGGTGTAGACATAAAAAATATCAGCCATTATTTTGGAGGTAACAAGATTTCCAACTCCCCCAATTACTCCTGCAAATAACTTCACTATTGTAGAACCTAAGATTGGCCTTTTGAGATGTCTTTTCAAGTTTTTGCATTTCTGATGACCAATTCCACCTGCCTTCCCTCCACCCACAACCACCGAAGCCCACCACCAGTCCTGTGGCCCCAAACAGAAGTGGACTCCATGGCCCACCCAACTATCCTTAGGAAACCCTTGACTCCAGATTTTCAGGGAGATTGGTTTCAGTAATAACCCTATCTTCCACATGGTGTGGTCAGCCTCATAAAAATGAAACTCTTTATCACAATGCTGTGATCTCTGAATTGGTTTCGTCCGTGCAGTGGGAAGAACCCACTGGTGGTCACAGTTGTCACATCAATCCTGCAGCCACCTTGACTTTAGACTTCCTAGACCCCAGAATGGTAAGAAATACTTTTCCGTTCTTTATAAATTACCAGTCTAAGGTATTTAGTTATAGCAGCACAAATGGACTAAGACAGCCCATAACAACGCTCGTTGCAAAGGAAGGAGGCTGAGAGATTTAGTCTAGCCTTCTGCCAAGGGAGGTGCCGACAATTGACTTTTGTGGGCCATTAGCAGTCTTCACTGCAGTCACCTGACTCGCTACCAGATATCCATGTTGATACAGGAGATAGGAAGAAATTATTTAGGCAGTTTCTAAGGGAACCAGAGTCTTCAGCAGAATTTCCCTTTTAATAAAAAGCAGCCCCCAAAATCATTTCTTTCCTAACAACAAGCAGCCTGAAAAATCACGCTGCAGACATAGATAAGCAAGCTGGAAGCTTGCACGGGTGAATGCTGGCAGCTGTGCCAATAGAAAAGGGCTACCTGGAAGCTAGGTATGTTCCACATGGAGGCTCCATCTTTCCTTTTCTTTGTCACCACATGTACAGTACAGAAACAAGCCGGGTGCGATAGCTCACACCTGTAATCCCAACACTTTGCGAGGCCAAGGCGGGCAGATCCCCTGAGGTTGGCAGTTCAAGACCAGCCCAACAAACATGGAGAAGCTCCGCCTCTGCTACAAAATTAGCAGGGTGTGGTGCTGGGCACCTGTAATCTCAGCTACTCAGGAGGCTGTGGCAGAAGAATCGCTTGCACCTGGGAGGCAGAGGTTGTGGTGAGCCAAGGTTGCGCCATTGTACTCCAGCCTGGGCAACAAGAGTGAAACTCCTTCTCAAAAAAAAAAAAAAACCCAGTCAACATGGCACCACCACCCAGGTAGAGAACCACCTGTGTAATGAAAGATTAGGGTAAGGGATGCCAGGTTTTCTTGCTCTATGCAAATGGCACACCTGGTCCGACCAATCTTTCATGCCCTATGTAAATCAGACACTGTCTCCTCAACCTCATCTATAAAACCCCCTGCATTTCACCCAGACCAGAAAACACACTCAGGACACTTCTCTCTGCAGGAGAAAGCTCTTCTTTTTCTTTCGCCTATTAAACCTCCACTCTTAACCTCACTCCTTTGTGTGTGCATCCTTGATTTCCTCAGTGTGAGACAACAAACCTCAGGTATGACCCCAGACAATGAGGCTGCTTCAGTGTGACACTTCATCCCATAACAAAACACACTCACTCCTCCCCAAGGAAGTCAACCCCCAATCCCGTCAAGTTACACTTACAGGTCAAAGCACAGGAGATCAGAGACAGAAAGTCCTCTCCAGAGCTACGTGGGGCTCCTCATGGTCCCATGACATTAGAAACTGCAAGACAAGTCACCTGTTCCCACTACCCCTTCCCCAGTCACCTTGCACACCGCAGTACAGCTGCAGACATATTACTGGAAAGGGGTCCCAATCCAGACCCCAAGAGAGGGTTCTTGGATGTCTCACAAGAAAGAATATTGGGATGAGTCCATAAAGTGAAAGCAAGCTTATTAAAGTGAAGGAATAAAGAATGGCTGCAACATAGGCAGAGCAATCTATGGTTTGTATGGTTATTTTTTGATTATATGCTAAACAGGGGGTGGATCATTCATAAACTTTCCAGGAAAGGGGTGGGTGATTCCCAGAGCCGAGGGCTCCTCCCCTTTTAGACCATATAGGTGAACTTCCTGACATTGCCATGGCATTTGTAAACTGTCATGGCGCTGAGGAGAGTGACTTTTAGCTTGCTAATACATTATAATTAACAAATAATGAACAGTGAGGACGCCCAGAGGTCACTTTCATCACCAACTTGGTTTCGGTGGGTTTTGGTTGGCTTCTTTACTGCATCCTTTTATCAGCAAGGTCTGTGTGACCTGCATTTGTGCTGACCTAGCTCACCCTATAACAAAGAACACCTGAGCTCCTGGGAATGCAGCCTACTAGGTCTCAGCCTTATGTTGCCCAGCCCCTGTTCAGGATGGAGTTGCTCTGGTTCAAACACCTCTGACAGACAGGAATAGGAAAGCCACAGTAAAAATGTCCATCTGGAAAAGTAAACAATGGAAACACTCACCAGCCACTGGTGCATAGCAACAGGCAGATCGTCCGGGCGGCAACGGTGAGGACCGCACTTGGCAGAGGAGGTTCCTCAGTTGGCAAATACCACCAACCCAGTTCCAGGAGATCCTCCTTTTCCCATCATCCTGTGTGGCCACATCTGCAGCAAAGTGAGTATTACAAGCTCTGGCCTCTTATCCTGAGTGAACTGACACAGGAACAGAAAACCAAATGCTGCAGGTTCTCACTTATAAGCGAGAACTACATTGAGTGCACGTGAACACAAAGAAAGGAATGACAGACAGGGGGAACTACTTGAGGGTGGAGGGTGGGAGGAGAGGAAGGATAAAAAAATCCTACCCATCGGGGACAGGTGCAGTGGCTCACGCCTGTAATCCTAGCACTTTGGGAGGCTGAGGCGAGTGGATCACAAGGTCAGGAGATCAAGACCATCCTAGCCAACATGGTGAAATCCCATCTCTACTAAAAATACAAAAATAAGCTGGGTATGGTGGCACATGCCTGTAATCCCAGGTACTCGGGAGACTGAGGCACAAGAATCACTTGACCCCAGGAGGTGGAGGTCATAGTGAGATCACGCCACTACTCTCCAGCCTGGGCAACAAGAGCAAAACTTCATCTAAAAAAAAAAAAAAACTACTGATGGAGCACTAAGCTGATTACCTGAGTGACTACATAATCTGTACACCAAACCCCCGAGACGCTCAATTTACCGGTGTAACAAACCTGCACATGTATCCTCAACCAAAAATAAAAGTCGGAAAGAAAAAAAAAGATACCTATATAAAAGAAATACGTGCAATCTACAATGTACTTTTTTTTTTTTTTTTTGAAGCAGAGTCTTACTCTGTCACCCAGGCTGGAGTGCTATGGCACAATCTCAGCTCACTGCAACCTCCACCTCTAGGATTCAAGTGATTCTCCTTCCGTCTCCTGAGTAGCTGGGATTGCAGGCGTGCACCACCATGCCTGGCTAATTTTTGTATTTTTAGTAGAGACAGCGCTTCACCATGTTGGCCAGGCTGGTCTCGAGCTCCTGACCTCAAGTGATGCACCCATCCGGGCCTCCCATGTTGGGATTACAGGTGTGAGCCACTGCACCCAGCCCTATAATGTATTTAATAGAAACCCCTATTACAGTTTCCACATTAAATACGACATATTACATATTTAAAAAGAAAAAGATCTGGCTTCTTTGGGTTGCCTTGGCGCGGGGCAGGGGTGGTGTCAATCATAATCATTCATTGCTATTCCTGGCTTTCTTGGCAATAAAATTGCCTCAAATACTTAAAAGGCTTCTGGTCTTTGTGCTTCCAGACAGTTCAAGGTGCCAATAACCACATCCAAAGATGTCTTCTCTTCACAGGTCTGAAGCCTGTTTTATTACTTTGTTTCCTGCTCTGGCCCAGGGGCCCATTTTAATTTCCAGCTATCTTGGGGCTATTCTAAAATAATAGATTGGAGTGGGAAGTTAACAGCCGGCATCTAGCCTGGCTCCAGGGCGGGGGCTTTCACTGGGCTTCATGGGTGGCCTTGAAGACAGGCTAAGCAACAACAGAACTCCACTCTGTGGGTTACAAAGGCAGGTGGCTTTTCCCTCTGTAAGGACTCACCCAGGTTTCTAGGTTCTCTCTATGACTTTCTCTCACTCCTGAATTTCTTGGAATAATTTGCTAAAAGCCACAAAGAGCAGTCAATGCACATTAATATTCTAGTTCTTTCCAACCACTTCTCCGACTGCTATGGGTTTGGTTGACTCAGGATTGGTTTTCCAAAGTGCTATAAAAATGGTTTTCACCAGATGCTTTTCCCAGGGATAACAAGGGTCTTCAGCTTTCCAATCTGTAATATGTGTACCCTTCCTGCATGCAGGAAAATCACTAAGTCAACGCGTTACATGTTAGGGTTTTTGTCAAGACGGCACCACACTGCCAGGATTGTACTAATCTCTGTTTATTTGTGGTAGGGGAAGGCTGCTGGAGACATCCAGCAATAATTCAGTGGCTCCGGGAAGATGGAAGTGTACACCCTCAGCTGTGATAGTTCACGGAGATCATCCCCAACTCACAAGCTATTTGGCTGCACAAGACCATTCAGGGGCCTGGGATCCTTCTATCTTATTTCTCTGGCATCCCTTAGGCCATTGGGCTTGTGGGCTTGATCACCACGCTGGGTTGTAGGCACATCCCTGTGCCCCCTTGTGCAAAGGAGAAAAGAATACTGGTGGGAGGGAGTGGTATACCCACAATCCTAAGACCACACAAGAGAATCTAGGATGTATACACTGGCTGTGTGCCCTGAAGGAAGGGAAAATCAATGTTGGTGAAAAACTAGCGCTCTCCACCACGGGCCTGGGAGCTGAATGGGCAGATGGCCTTTATGACTCAATATGGCCTTTAGCACAGACAGATTGAAAGGATGACAGTCTATGTGGGAGCCCCTGACCCACTTGCCCTTGTGAACACAAAATATCTGAGACAGGCCTCAATCAATTTAGAAAGTTTCCTTTGCCAAGGTTAAGGACATGCCCGTGACAGAGCCTCAGGAGGTTCTGACAATATGTGTGCAAGGTGGTCGGGCACAGGTTGGTTTTATGCATTTTAGGGAGACATGAGACATTAATCAACATGTTAAGATGTACATTGGTTCCATCCAGAAAGGTGGAACAACTCGCAGGTGGGGGCTTCCGGGTCACAGGTAGATAAGAGACAAAGGCTGCATTCTTTTGAGTCCTTGATCAGCCTTTCACGAATACACAATTTAGTCCATAAAACGCGCCTCAGGCTCAAACAGCTTCACCAGAGCCATTACGGAATCTCTGAACCAAAGACCACAACAAAGAAATCTCGTATCGCCCAAGCACCATTCTGCCTTAGTACGCCAGCTATGCACAGGTTGGGAGGGAGCAGCCCCTAGACAGGTTCAGCCTCAGCCAAAGAAGGCAATGGATTCAAATCCAGAGTGCCTGCTGGTCAGTTACACTCCCTGTAGCAGGAGAGCTGCCAAGGCCGGTCTCATGGCTGTGCCACAGCTGGTTACAGTGAGAAGGAGCTCACACCTGTAATCTCAGCACTTCGGGAGGCTGACGTGAGAGGGCTGCTTGAGCTCAGGAGTTCAAGGCTAGCCTGGGCCATTTAGGGAGACCCCATCTCTACAAAAAATTAGAAAAATAGTCTACTATGGTGGTGCATGCCTATAGTCCTAGCTACTTGGGAGGCTGAGGTGGGAGGATCACTTGAACCTGGGAAGCGGAGGTTGTGGTGAGCCAAGATTGCTTCACTGCACTCCAGCCTGGGTGACAGAGGGAGACCCTGTCTCAAATAAATAAATAAATAAAGCTAGGTTGAGTTTGCAACCTAGCTCACCCCGACTACCTGTGTAGCATTGGTCAAGAAACTTAACCCCTCTGAGCCTCAGTTTTCTCACCTGTAAAAAGGCTGAGAAACTTGACGGGGATGAAAGTAGATTGCTGACCGGAGGTGCTCAGTGAATGGTGGCCTTTATCCCCTCTGCTATTTTTCCAGCGGCCAAAAGGCCTAAGACCTACCCCAAATGTGCTTCAGGAGGAAGGACTCCCAAGTCCACAGCTGACCTCAGTTCCTGGGATCATGGACAGCCCTTCCCTTGGGGGCCCTGGCACACAGCGGGCTGCAAAAGTCAAGCTAGTTTTAAATCAGCAAAAGGAACTCTGCGAAACATCTCCCCCAGGGCCAGAGAGAAATGTTTAGCTGGCTGTCGGCCAGATCTGGGATGGCCACTTGTTACCGCTGCCTGGTCTGGGCTCCAGCCTGTTTGAAAACTCATCACCCAGGCTCGGACTGCAGGCTGAGGCCCAGGCAGGGAGGGAAGGACACAGGCGTCACCTTGGACAGGCTTATAAATCCAGCCGGCTGGGCAGACGTCCACCCACCCAGGCCCATGCCTGCTCCACAACTCCTCAGACGCCCTGGCTCCTGTCTTCTCTCTCCTCTGATCCCCAGTATCCAGAGGCACTTCTCCCTATTCCCCTTCCCTCCTTTCTCTCTCTCTTGCTGTCTCAGTGTCTCTCCATCTCCAAGGGTGGCCTTTATTCTTCTGTCTCTCCACATCTGACATCCTCTGGCTCCTGATCCTATTTCCCTGTATCTCTTTCTCTTTCCATTACCTTCTCTCTGTGCTGCTGAGTTTCCCTGTCTCCCTGAGGGACCTCATTCCTCTCCACCTCTCTGACTCTTGCTCTCTCTTGCTCCTTCATTGTATGTCTCACCCACTCTTCCCTCTTCTTCTATTTGGCTTGGCCCAGCCCAGCCCAGCCGGCCCCAGCCTGTCTCTCCTTGGAGCTGTGTGCCACCTTGGAGTCCCTGTGAGCATAGGGAGGAGCTGAGCCCCTGCAGTTCCAGAGGCGCCTGGTAAGAGCTCTGATATGGTGTGGATGTTGATTCCCTACGAATCTCATGTTGAAATGTGACCCCAATATTGGAGGCGGGGCCTGGTCGGAAGTGTTTGGGTCATAAGGGTGGATCCCTCATGAAGGGCTTGGTGCCCTTCCCACGGTGATATGTGAGTTCTCACTCTGATGGTTCACAGGAGAGCTGGTTGCTTAAAAAGCCCTGGCCTCCCTCTTGTTCCCTCTCTTCCCATGTGACATGCCTGCTCCCCTTCCACCTGCCATCATGAGTGGAAGCTTCTCGAGGCCTCACCACAACAACATGCTGGTGCCATGCTTGTACAGCCTGCAGAACTGTGAGCCAAATAAACCTCTTTCCTTTACAAATTACCCACCTCAGGTCTTCCCTTATAACAATACAGAACGGACCAACACAAGCTCCCTACCCTCCAGTCTGCCCATCTTCCTAGGTGCAAGACAAAGATGTTCAGAACTGGAGAGAAATCCCCACGTGGCCCAGGGGCCATGACCTTCCAGGCCCCTGATACTGCAGCATCCCACACTCCCGCCCCCTGCCTCTCTGGGTCACGGCTTCTATCAGATTGCTTTCCATATCAACCCTTAGCACCGCCAGTTTCTGGTAAAACCAAGGAACTAGGACAAATAAGACATCACTTTTATACTAAATAGTGGCACATTCACTTAATTAAATGTGGAATATTCTATTCAATAGAACTATGAAAAGCTATGATGTAGATCGATGCATACTGATATTAAACGCAAATCCAATTAATTAAAAAAGCAGGTTGAAAAATAGCATATAGAATATAAACTCATTTTGTAAAAGAAAATAAACATGCACATACAGGCATCACGTCCTCAATGTTAACTTGTTTATCTCTGGCTGGCAGGAGTCAGAGTGGCTTGTTTTGTATTATAACAAACAAGTATTTCTAAGGCAATGAAAAATTACAAGGCTAACTTAAAAAACAAACCAGGGCTGGGTGTGGTGGCTCACGCCTGTAATCACAACACTTTGGGAGGCTGAGGCAGGCGGATCACTCGAGGTCAGGTGTTCCAGAGCGGCCTGGCCAGCATGGGAAAACCGATCTCTACTGCAACTACAAAAATTAGCCGAGTGAGGTGGCACGTGCCTGTGATCTCAGCGACTTGGGAGGCTGGGGCAGGGGCATCACTTGAACCCAGGAGGCAGAGGTTGCCGTGAGCTGAGATCGTGTCTCTGCACTCCAGGCTGAGTGACAAAGTGAGACTTCATTTCAAAACAAACAAACAAAAAAACCTGGAAATAGGCAAGACGAGAATGGACCTTCCTCACCAGCTCTTTATTCATTTCAACCCTAACATTTCAGAAGCACCTACTCAGTGCTGGGGCTGCCCACAGCTCAGCAGGGAATCAAAGTGATGGGATATGGTCCCCACAGTAACCTCTGTTGTTGGCTGGGGTAGCCCAAGAAGACCCTTCGGGTAGGGGCTGAAGGCAACTAGAGGAGGTTCTTTTTGTTTGTGTGCACCACCATGCCCAGCTAATTTTTTGTATTTTTTGTAGAGATAGGATTTCACCATGTTGCCCAGGCTGGTCTCAAACTCCTGGGCTCAAGCAATCTGCCCGCCTCGGCCTCCCAAAGTACTAGGATTACAGGCGTGAGCCACTGCCTGGCTGAAAAGGAGGTTCTTCCGTGGGAGAAGGCTGCGCAGAGGGGAGGATCTCAGGCCTGAGGGTCTAGAAGCCCACTGGGAGGTCTTCCAGACACTTGGGGCATCTGACTCCTGAAAAGGAGCTGCTGCTGAAAAGGTAAGACAAGAGGGGGCGTGGGATGTGGGGTCCTCCCCTCTGCCCTCAGGGAGTCACTTTGGAGAGAGGAGAATGAGGCTGGGTTCAGAGGAGGTTCCTTCCACCCAGGCGAGCTCAAACTAGTCCAGGGGTGGTAGCTGCCCTGGCTGGAATACAGCATAGACGCACCGTGGCTTCACATCTCTGAGACCTTTGCAGGCAAGGAAGGGTCTCCTGCCATGACACCCCACCACAATGGAACTCGTCATTGGGACTGCCACGGCCAGTGTGTTCTCAGGGGCTGGGACACGGGCCAAATACCACAGCCACCAAGACCATGGCCTGTGCTCTCTCTGAGCCGAGAGAAGAAATCCCCTCCGGCCCTGTGGTTCTATTTTTGTTTCTTTGTGTCATTTCCTCTGCTGTCCTATTCTCCAGAGCTAAGCCCGCAGCTAAGAGAATGGGTATCTCCTAAGGAGATTCCTGCCCACCCCAAACACACACACCAGCCCCGCCACCAGAGGGCGCCAGAGCACAGAGACGCTGCAACAAGAGCAGGAGCCCTAAACGCCTCAGGGCGGGTCAGCCCTGGAGTAATCCTGGACGAAGGGGCTGGGAGAGGGCCTCAGAGTGGGGACCTGCCCTGTTCAACCAAACGTAGCTTGTTACCCTGGTGGCCATCTGCGGCCAGGTGGCCCGGCCACACTGCTAATTCAGAGGATTTAGGAGGTAGACAGGGATTCGGGCAGTGGCTGAAGGGCACTGGAAAGAAAACCTCCTGCGGTGCAAGGAGTCCTGCACCCGGAGTCCCGAGGACCGGGGGCGCTCCTCTCCCTGTGACCCTGGGCTTGTTTTCTCATCTGTAAACAAAGGCAGGGGCGAGGAGAAGGGAAGGACTCCGTGGTACCCAGGTGCCCTTCAGGCTCTAACCAAAGACATGCCTCACCCTCCTGGAGGAACCCTGCGGGGCGCAGAGGAGAAGGGCTGGAGACGTAGCGGCCAAGGTTTCCCCCGCAGCGCGGGAGCGCCAGGCACTGCGCTGAGTCAGCTGCGGTCAGGGGGTCACCTGCCCGCGACAGCGAGCGCGCACCCACAGTCTCGACCAGCCCAACCTGACCCCCGGCCCTCTCTCGAGTCCCAACGCCCAGACATCTCGCATTGTTGGCTCCGGCATCTCCCCATCCGCCGCCAGGAGTGAGCGCAGAGGGTGGTGCGTCTTCTGCGGCGGATGCGGGGTGAGGACCCTGACCCCAGCCTGGGGAAGTCAACTGAACGGAGGAGACAGCTCCCCATCCTCAGCGCCGCCTCCGCCCCGCCTGCGGCTTCACTCCAACCCGGATGCTGGCGATGGGGAACAGAGCAGGGAGGCAGGAGCGCTCTGGATCCGGGGTGGATTCTCTTGGGGAGGCAGGCAACCGATCCACGCACCGGGGGCGCGACCTCGTTCGACCGAAGCTTGTGGAGGTCGCTCCACACCCGGCTCCCTTGCCCGGCATCCCCCTGCCACCCCCTCCCCGACTTCCCCGAGTCTGTGAGCCTCGGCCCCGAAGGTTCAAAAAGTCAAGAGCCTGAAGAAATGCACTGTGCAAATATATTGACTTTATTTGTCTCCGTTCAGGAGCCTCACAGACATATCCAGGTAAAAAGATCGTTAAATAAACGCCTTCAGCCATCGCAATGCAAAAATAAATATCAATCCTCCGGCCGCAGCAGCAGCAGCTGCGCTGCGCCCCAAGTCCCAACGGCCGCACCTAACATTATAAAAGTGTTCAGCGAGAGTGTTGGCGTGAGTGTGAACGCGTGTGCGCTGGGGAGCAGGGTGGAGCGGTGTGCAAAATCGGAGTTGCAAACCTTCGGACAAGGACGTGGAGCGGCGACTCGGGCAACCCGCGGCCGACTCAGCGCGGGTGCGCCTTCCCGCACACACTCACAGCAGAGTTCGCACTGGGAAGAGTTAAAAAATAAACATTTACAAGGGCAAGGAAAGCGGCCCCGCTCCCGGCGCCCCCGGGCAAGGGCGAGCGCGGCTAGGGGCGCACCGACCAGTTCGCAGCGGGGCGGAAGTCCGAGCGCGCGAGGGGCGGCAGTCCCCGGTCCTTGGGGGTCCCCCGAGGGCAGGATGCGGGCCCTCTCGGGATTAGCACGTCGGTCCCCGCGCGGACGGCGGACGCGCGCGTTCCCCCTGCAGGCGGCACCCTTCACAGGGCCGAGTCGGAGTCGCTGGAGTCCAGGCTGTTCCTCAGTTTGCAGCTGCTGAGCTGCTCCCGCTGCAGCGACAGGCTCTGCGTGCTGCGGCGCAGGCACTCCAGGCTCTGCAGGAACGACTTCTTGGCCTTCTCCTCCTCCATGGGGGACACCCCCTCCTCCTCCACCTCCTGGATCTCGTCGAAGGTCACCGGCTGCGTCTTGAAGCGAGACTGGCGCGGCCGCCGCAGCCGGCCCCGGCCTTTAGACAGCTTGGCGGGCCGCACGGGCTGCGGGAACTCGTCGGCCAGGCACACGAAGTGCGGCATCACCGCCTGGTAGCTGGAGCAGATGCCCATCAGCTCGCCGGGCTTGGAGGCCATGGCGCCTCCGGCGTCTGCGGGGCCGGGCTGCGGGGCGCCGGGGCTCTCGGGGGGCGGCCGCTGCACCGGGGCCCCCCGGGAGGCAGCAGCCGGGGGCTCGCCGGGCGGGGGATCCAAATCTGCTGCGGGGTGGCGGCGGCCCTCGCGGGCCCGGGCCGGCGCTGCTTGGGACGGCTGACGGGCAGGCGGGCCCGTCGGGGGGCGCGGGGCTCGCGGCGCGCTGTTCCGCCGCGCTCCGAAGCGCTCGCCGCCGCTGCTGTCGCCGTCTGCCCCGCGGCGGCCCGACTCGCTGCTTATATAGCCCGCGGCTGCCCACACTGCTGTGAGCTCGGATGACAGCGAATGCCATTTAAAGCGTGCGCGCCCCGCGCCCTTCCGCCTGACGTCGCCCCGCCACTCTGGGAAAGTAACTGCCCCTTCCCCGGCGCCGCCCTCCGCCCCCCCCCCCGCCAACCCGGCTCCGGAAGGCAGGCCCCGCCCGCGGGGGTTCCGGAAGAAGCCGCGGCCCCTGAGCACGCGGCCGGCCCTAGCTGCGCCGGGGCAGGGACCCTCGATCGCCGGGACTGGGCGGACGCTGTCCCCTCTGGGACCCCCAAGTCTGCACCAACAGAGGTGGCCGTGGAGCGCAGGTCCCGCTCCCCCGCCCCCTGGTCCCAGAGGCACACACTCGAGGCGCTGGTTATTCTGCCACCCGTTCTGCGCGGGGCGCAAGGCAGCTCCCAGCTCTCTTTGCAGCATGGTGAGCCTGAGCGCCCGGCTCCCCAGAGCTGAGCTCGGAGGAAGGGGCAGGCTCCTTCTCTAGATCCTTGCCACCCTCCTCCGCAGGCAGACACACACACATACACACACACACACACACACACACACACACACACCCCGCGGCTCGCACTCACGAATGCAAACACACTTCGATTATTCCATTCCGGTTCTTCCCTTCCCTAGATGTCTTCTTTATGTTCGCCTCCTCACTCCCACACCCAAGTCCCTCGGGCACCCCCATTCATGCTCTAAAGAGTGTATTTTGGATATGGCACTAACAACAACAACAATAATAATAATAGCTACCATCTGGAGAGCTTTACTCCAAGCCAACCATGAGCTCTGTTTTACATATCCTGTTTCATCTTCACAGCAGTAGCCCTATAAGGTAATTGGTATTCTCTCATTTTTTACATAGGGGAAAATGGAGGCACACAGGGGGATAAGTAACTGGTCTGCTAGTAGCTGACAGAAACAGATGGGCTGGACTCCAGAGTCTATGCTCTGACAGCCCCTGCTGAGGGGCTAAATCTCATCAGTGCCCCCAAGGTCTCCAAGAGCAGGTCCACGGGGCAGCCCCTGAAACTCCCAAGAGGAAACTGTGAGCCTGACCATGGCCACCTGGGGCTTGAAAGGCAGGGCACTGACAGGCAACCAGCAGGGCTCACAGGGCCACCCAAAAAGGAAGCGTTGGTGGGATTTGGCCTCTGTCCTTTCCGTATCCACTCAACAGATATTTACTGAGAACTTACTTTCCTTCTCAGGAAAGGCATGGAAGTGAACAAGAAAGGTACAGTCCCTGCCCTCATGAAAGTTGCATTCTAGTGGGAGTGGCGTGTTGTGGGGAGAGACAGATGATACATGAACAAGAACATGTGCTGTGGTGAAATAAGGTAGGGCGATGAGCTGCAGATGCATTTAGAGCATGGGGCCAGGAAATGCTGCTCAGAGCCTGGATATTTAAGCTGCCACCAGAAGGGCAATAATAACACACTAAGGGCTTAGTATGGCCATGCTCTGTGCACTTTTTATGCATTGTTGGGCACCAATGCTTATTCCTTGGTGTCAAAAACAAGAACCAGAGCTTAGACAAAGACCTTTTCTCTTTCTCAGCAAGGCAATTTTACTTTCTGCAGAAAGGGTGCTTCTCCGAAGTCTGACTACCACAAGAGCACATCAAACAAAGAAAAGCAGAAGTTCTTATCCCTGAGGCATTGGGTCCTTACTGCTGCATCCCATCTCCATTGGCTGGAGCTGGACCACACAATCAAGACTGATCCTGATTGGCTAAAAACTTTCCTAACTAGATAGATGCATGATGGAGAACAAAGAAAGGAAGGGGTTGTTTACGGGAAACTAGGAGAATAATAACATTTCCAAATAAGGAAGAGGCAAAGGCTATAAGCTAGGAAATTCCTGGGCATGTTCGGACATGTCTGAGCAGGCTATAGGTCAGAGCAAATAACTTGGTTACAGTACAAGGACATAGAATGTACTTATTCCCTTGCTATATTTAACAGCTACATAGGGCTTAACAAAAAGTTATTAGCAAAAAACAAGGAAGCTACTTTTTAAAAGAAACTATTATTTTTAACACTTATTATTTATTCTTTAACAAAAAGGTAAACTTTGAAAAGGAACTTTTTACTTTTCATATGTATAAACTCGCTTAATGTGTTTGCTATTTTATTTAATCCTCCCAACAACCCTCGGTAACAAGTACCATACATTTCTTATCGCCATTTACAGGTAGAAAAACCAAGGCACAGAGAAGCTAAGAAAACTTGCCCCAAGGTCCCACAGCAGGAAGTTGCAGGGCGGAGATTCAAACCCCAGAAACATGGCTCCTGAGCCCTCACTCTTACCCACTACACTACAGTGGTTTGCCCTGAGATGGACAAAGACAGAACCAGCCATGTGACAAGGTGGGAAGAAAGTGTCTGGGCAGAGGGAGTCTTAGTGCAAAGATACTAAGGCAAAAATAAGGTTGGCATGTTTGAGGAACAGCACAGAAGCTTGCTGGCTAAAGCAGAGTGAGAGAAGGGAATTGGAAGAGGGGACAGTCACTTGAGGCCTTAGCGGCAGGTTACAAAAATAGAATTTCATTCTAAGGGCAATAGTAAGGCATTGTAATGCTTGCTCCCATTTATGTTTTTCAAAACCCATTCTGGAGCCTAGGCACGGTGGCTTACACCCATCCTGACACTTTGGGAAGCCACAGTTGGAGCCCAGGAGTTGGAGACCAGCCTGGGCAACATCGTGAGACCCAGTCTCTATAAAATAATAATAATAATACTCTGGCTGTTGTGTGAAGAGAAGCTGGGAGAGAAGCGGGGAGCTCACTTGGAAGAATATTACATGACCCCACAATACACTGAAAGCTTGGATTAGGGTAGAGGCAGTGGTGATGTAGGAAATGGTCACTTTTGGGATTTCCCTGAAGATAGAATTGAGAGAACTTGCTGATGGATTAGATGGGAACTGCAGGTTGGGGAGGGATCAAGGTTGACCTCTGGCTGGGCATGGTGGCTCATGCCTGTAATCCCAGCACTTTGGGAGGACAAGGCAAATGGATTGCTTAAGGTGAGGAGTTCACGACTAGCCTGGACAACGTGGTGAAACCCGTCTCAGCTAAAAAATACAAAAATTAGCCAGGTGTGGTGATGTGCACCTGTAATCCCAGCGTCTCAGGCTGAAGCATGAGAATCACTTGAACCTGGGAGGTGGACGTTGCAGTGAACGAAGGTTTCACCACTGCCTTCCAGCCTGAGTCACAGAGTGAAATCCTGTCTTAAAAAATAAGAAAAATAAATTGACTTCTATGTATTTGCTTGAGCAAGTGTGTGATGGTGGTGCCACTGATACACAGGCGAATGTGTTGGGGAAGAGAAGGGTGGGGGGGCCATTGTGGAGTCTGCTGAATGCTTATCAAAACCCACCACCCACCTGAGCACGGCCTGAAATGATCACATCAGAACTACATTACATGAGAGAAAAACCAATTTCTATAATCGTAAAACCGCTGTATTTTGTAGCTCCTTATAGAAATTCATACCAGGAGTGGGAAACTGCCACACATAAAACCCCTCAAATGTGTGGCACTGGCTTAGCCAATAGGTGGGGAGCAAGACGGAAACAGACAATAGAGGATGAGAAGCTGGTGAACCTTGTTATGCTGGGACAAAACATTTATTGCAAACGTCACCTGTGATCATTTGGAAGGCAGCCCACATGCCTATTGAGCCTATAATTCTAGAAAAATGGTTGGAAAGGGCCAAAGCCATTTGCATGTGTTGGCTGCTTGATGCTGCTTTTAGCAAAATCATATAAGACAGAGATTGGCCAGTTTGCAAGAAGAGAGAGAAATACAGAGAATTCAGAAAACTGGTGTCCTTGGGGTTGGAAAAGCCACTGGTTTTGTCCAAAGAGCAGGAGGTCAGACTATCATGGCTCAGAGCCTCTCTCAAAGCCCGTCTCTTAGGCCAAACTTTAAACCAAACAAAGAAATCGCCCCCATGGCAAAGTATTATATTAACAGTATTACCTTGTTATCCAAGTCTTATTTAAGATGTCCTTAGCATAACCTTCATTTTATTTATTATTATTTTATTTTTTATTTGTATTTGTATTTTTATTTTTGAGATGGAGCCTTGCTCTGTCACACAGGCTGGAGTGCAGTGGTGCAATCTCGGTTCACTGCAACCTCCACCTCCTGGGTTCAAGCAATTCTTCCACCTCAGCCTCCGGAGCAGCTGGGATTACAGGCATGTACCTGTAATCCACGCCCGATTAATTTTTGTATTTTTTGTAGAGACAGGGTTTCACTATGTTGGCCAGGCTGGTCTCAAACTCCTGGCCTCAAGTGATCCACCTGCCTCAGCCTCCCAAAGGTCTGGGATTACAGGCATGAGACACCACGCCCCAGCACTTTCATTTTAAAGGAATGGGAAAGAGAAGGGTGTGGAAGATAGACTTGATAACACTGTCAAGAAAGGAACTTCAGATGTCGTCATGGCTCAAGGAACTGACGAAAGACCTGAAGCCTGCTAAGTTTTTGAAGGAATTGTTATCACCAACGAAATTGCAAGGCTGGACTGCAAAAGCCCATGGTGGCTCGAGCCCAATCCGCATCCGAGGAGGGTAGACTCTCAACACCCTGTCGGTTGCTGTGGAGAATGACAGACAACCAATGTTGAAGGGCAAAGCCAAGGTCAGGGAGACACAGAATAAGGGGACACCCCCAGAGAACCTCCTCAGCTGCCACAGCAGGCAAGTCCTCAGTGTTCTAGAGGACAGACTGACAGAGATGGCTAGCTATCCACCCAGCTGGGGCATGTCCCAACTCCCCTTGCAGCTAGGAGGCCGCGTGTCTACACTCTCACCTGTGGAATGTGAGAAGTGGTATGCTCAACTTCTGCCTCACTCAGTTAAGAAGAAATCCCTGCCCTAGACTTCCATGTTTTTCCCCTCACGCTGGCTGGAAGAGCAATAACCAGCCAGGTTCTGGAACTGTCATGTTAAAGACAGCAGCACCGTCATTAGTCCGAGTCCCTAAATGACCACGTGGAGCTGAGCTATCTACCAACCTGACACACTTCCCTTGGAACGATTACAGGAGTGAACAATCAACTGAATCTTTTTAAACTACTCTCATTTGGGGTCTCTATTAGATGGACTTTAGCATTGTTCTAAGAGAAACTTAGACATCCGGGTGAGAATGGCAAGCAGGCCACTGAAGCTAGGGGAGAGGTGAGGGGTGGAGGTGGCAGTTTTGGAGAGGGCTGGGTGGAGGCCCACATTCCAGAGGAGGACTGGGACAGGCCAGCACTGGAAAGAGGATGAGTCAGCCAAGGATGTAGCAGTGCTCAGCAGGGTAAAGGAAAATGAGAGGACATGTCAGAATCCAAGAGAAGGATGTGTCTAGGAGCAGGGAGACCCCTCGAAGGGAGTCTAGAGACGCAGGCTAGTCTGGCTTCCCCAGAACTTACTGTGTTACCTTGGACAAGCCACTTGACTGTCTGCCCTGCAGAGGTCTCAGCTCAGACGTTACCTCCTTGAAGAAGCCTTGCCTGGCCACCATACTGAAGGCTGCCCCTTGGTCTCTCTGTCCCCCTTTCCTTCATGGCATGTTTGCCATTATCTAAAGGGTCTTCTTACTTGTCTGTTGACAGTACCGTCTGCCTTCCAGGTGGTTAGTGTTGGCCACTGCCTTTCCAGCACCCAGCACAGGGCTGGCACGTGGAGTCCCCGTGGCATGGACTGCTTCCCCGTGTACCCTGCTCCCCCGGCTCCTGACAGGCCAGCCAAGGTGCCACGCTGTCTCCAACACACACAGCTCCTCTAGACCCAAATTCTGAGGCCAGGGACTAGGGTACCCTAAGTCAGCTCCCTCCACTCCCCCAATGAGAGGTTCCCCACTCTGGCCCAGGGTGGTGAAAAGAAGAAAATGGGAGCGTGCTTCTTAGCAGAGGTCCCAAATTAGCAATGAGATCATCCCCTCCTGGGTCTTGGGCCCTGCTCACTGGGGGCCTTTTAGAAGAGGACAGGAAGGCAGGGTGGGGAGATTGAACCTCCCATGGAGGATGGAATCTGAGCTCCCACACTATCTAGATCCCCCAGTCCTGCCACCCGCCCTCCCCAGCCACAACTGCCCCACCTCAGGATGTCCCTAGGGCCAGGATCCGCCCTGGGTAACCTTTTCATGCCTTCTCTGTCCTTCCCTGCCCAAGGACCCAGCCACAGACCACCATCAGGTTAGGAGAACACAGACCTAGATTCTAACCTAGGCACAGCCATAGACTCATTCTGTGACCTTGGGGGATCTTCCACACCTGGAAAGCAGCAGCAACGCCCCTGGGGGCCAGTGCATAGGCAAACGCTAGCACAGCGCCCAGCATGTCTTAAGCATAAAATAAAAGTTCCTTTTGCTTTTATGATCTCATCCTCAAACCCACCCAGCTCCCAACTTGGTTGAGAAGATATCAGGGAAAGGTTCCAAGAAATTCCTGCTTCAGAGGGCATTTGGGGGTTTTGGTGGCTTCCTGCCTGACTCACAATTTAAAAGAGGAAGGCAGGCAGAACAACACTGTGCTCTAAGTCACATCTCCAAGGGTGGAGCTCCACACAGCAGAAATGAACCAGGTTGAGGTACTGTTACTGCTGATGCCCAAAGGTGGCCTCAGGGGCTTTGGTGGATATCAACACCTCTTTCAACATTTTTCTTTCCTCCAAAGGCCTGAAAGCCCAGAGGCAAAGGGTGGGCAGGCCTGGTGGGATTAGGTACTGGGGGCCCTCGCAGCACGGGGGGTCTTACTTCCTGCTGCACTCTGGGCCTTCCTGGGACTTCGTGGGTTTGCCAGGGCTGAGACCTGTGAGAGGGGTCAGTGTGGGCTTTTCCAGGACCGGCCACGTGGCCTCACCCAGTCACCCTGGGGCAGGGGTTGGCCCTTAAAAGGGATGCAGGACAGTCCCTCTTCTCAGTAGGTCTGTTGCTCTGGGACTACAGAGGAAGGACACAGAAATGTCATTTGTTGCTGGGCATGGTGGCACACGTCTGTATTCCCAGCTACTCAGGAGTCTGAGGCTAGAGGATCACTTGAGCCCGGGAGTTTCAGGCCAGCCTGAGCAACAGAGTAACATAGTGAGACCTCATTTCTAAAAAAATAAAAAATAAAAAGTCATCTGCTGAACACCCACTCTGTCTGGCCTTGTGCCGACTGTGCTTTGCAAGTGCACATAGCACCTCACTGAAGTCATCCTCACCGTGTCCTTCCAGAGGGACCCTAGCACCACCCCATTTTACAGCTGAGGACTCAGGGGACTGGGGGGCTGACCAGGGCCACACTAAGTGCTGAGCACGGAAGCCAGCATTCAAGGCCTGGTCTGCCTGACTCTGAAATTGGCGCTCACTGGTTGCATCATCCCATCCTGGGGTCTCTCTGGTGCCATGAGAACAGCGCTGGCCTGGAAGCCAGAAGCCTGGGTTGCAGGATTGACTCCAACCCCTGCACACTCTGTGGCCTTGAACCATTGCTTCCCATCTCTGAGCCACAGTTCCCCTTTTGGGGAAGGAAGGAGGCCAGACTCTGATTAACTGGGGGTCCCTCTGGTTCTAACAACCTAGAATCCTCTGGAGGATGAGAGACCCATTCACAGGAGTAGATGCCTCCCCTTCAGCCAGAGCAGCTTGTGCTGAGGCTCTAGGGGAAGACTGGCCTCCATGGAGGGGTGTCCTGGGGGAGCAGATGGAGTGGAGAAGACGGAAGCAGGGAGGGCAGGGGCTTGTGCACCGCCTCCCCCATCATCCCGACCCACACTTTGACTTCTGGGCAACTGCCAGTTCTTTAACCATCAGCAGGGCTTTGTTTCCAAGGGAGCCTATGGTAATCTGGGCCTGAGTCACGGGAACAGGGATGCTGTGTGTCCTGGGACGCACATCAAGGTGGGAAGAACTAGGCTGGGACAGTTCTGTTCACAGGTCCTCCTCTGCTTTTCCCTGGGGGGTGGGCAGGAGGGTCAGTCCCCTTCCCCCAGCTGCTCTGTTGCCCTGGCTCAGACCCAGTCCCAGCTAGAAACAACTGGCCATCCCCCGCCTCACCCAGGACTCTCCCCAGAGTGGGTCTCAGAGCTCCAGGCACTGAATGAGGTGATGATGATTCCAGATGGTACTGTTTGGGTCGAGCTACACGTTGGGTGTGTTTGGCCCGTCACTGCTTGTACATGTGTGTGCATGTGTGTGTGTGTGCGAGTGTGTCTGTGGAATGCAAATGTGAATGTGGCATAAGGGGTGGGTATAGGATGGCAACATACACAACGTCTCTAGCAGGCGAGAGGCTGTCTTTTCTGGGTGGTCCTGCCCCCTGTCCTGGCCCTTACCTCCCACTGGTGCTCACTCCACCCCCCGGGGGGCCTCCACACAAAGCCTGTGACTTCAGCATTTAACCAACTGCTTCAGCCTTACTCAGAATTAGCACTTCGTCTGGTACAACTGGAAGCATAAAAGTGTTTTGATAATTTTGCTGGAGGGTTGCCATGACAATCCCAGGCAAGCTCCAAGAAGGGGTGTCACTGTGCATGAGGGAGAGAGACAGGGAGGAAGAGAGTCCAAGACACACAGAAAGGGAGAGAGGGAGGGAGGGAGAGGGTCCAGGCAGACCCCCAGTGATAGCCTCCCCATTGGTCCATCAGTTTCCAGGGCCCTGCCCCGGTGGCCCCATTCATGCTGGGATGAGCTCTCTGTGTAATCTGAGCTTCACTGTAACAGTGCAATGGGATACCAGCGGCAGGGGCTGTCATGGCAGGGCTGGTCCCACGGGAGGAGGCACCCTAGCAACCCAACTCCCAGGATGAGTCCCAGGGAACACCAGGCTGGAGTCAGGGGCAGGGAGATTCTTGGGGACTCAGGGGGAGCCACAGTGCAGGGAGACCTCCCAAGAATCAAGCCCAGCCTGTGGACATGGGGTGCTGATGTGAGGGACTGAGCTCTCATTTCCCTGCCAAGGCTCTGCTTTCCAGCACAGCTTCCCCAGCCCAGGGTCTGTGGCTCAGCCCCTCCTACATGCTTTCTGGCAGACCTGAGTGTTCCTCTTCTGGGACCACCAGTCTGAGAATCTCTACACGGCTGAAAATAAAATCCCTCACAATCTTCGGCCATCGAGCTTTGCAAAGTAGTTTCACCTCTGTGACTTCAGCAAAACAGGAATATCTTTGCTGTCTTTCAAGATGAAGACAGACAAGACCAGGGAGGGGAGGAGACAAGACCAAGGTCACACAGCCATCAGCACGGCAGGGCGGAGTCAGGATGGAACCCCGTCCTGGACTTGGACCTGGCTGCCTCCTGGGAGGGCAGGTTCTCCGGACTAGGTCCATCTGACATTACTCCCTCATAGGTGGACAGGGACACTGACGTCTAGGGACATCCGCCAGCCAGTAAGCATAGAGACTGGGCCCGCAGCCTCATATTCTGAGAAGTTTCACTGCTTCTGCTGAACCATGAGCCAGCACCACCACTCCATAAAGCAAGCCTGAGCGACTTATCTTATGCTCCAAGCTTAAAGTACAAGTCTCTCCTTTGGAAGCAGAGTCTCTGGCTACTAGAAAAACAGAGCAGAGGGCAGCTGGAGCCAGAAACGCAGAGGCAAGAGGGTCAGAGGTTTTCCCGGGCAGTACCAGGTCCCAGCTGCACAGCACGGCCCTACCAAGGGTCTCCAGCCTCTGCCGTTAGAGCTGTGTGGCCCGGGACAAGTCACTTTGGCTTTCAGAGCCCCAGACTCTGCAGCTATCAGGAGCTGAGGTGACAAAGGGTGTGGCTATGGAGTCGGGAGCCCTGGAAGGAACCGCTTCCAAGTTCTGGGAAGCAGCTTCCCTGGCATGGCAGTCCCTGGTGATGGAGGTGCTAACATCCCTTGTCTGTCTCGGCTTGGTTCAAACCCACCTTTCAACAATTTACCACTGTGGGTGGCACCAAAAAGAAAGTGCTGTGGGCGCTGAGGACACCTGCAAAGATGACTTTCACGAAGCCTTGGTAAGGGGTAACAGCATGAGAGCATCCAAACAGTATCTCAGGACTGCCTGCTCCCATGCTTTGGTTCTGGTGTTAGCTAGAAAGTTCTCAGCTGGGTGCAGTGACTCATACCTATAATCCCAGCACTTTGGGAGAGGCCAAGGCGGGCAGATCGCTTGAGCTCAGGAGTTTGAGACCAGTCTGGGCAACATGGCAAAACCCTGTCTCTACTAAAATACAAAAAATTAGCTGGGCATGTGGGTGTGCCTCTGTGGTCCCAGCTGCTCTGGGCGGCTAAGGTAAGAGGACTGCTTGAACCCAGGAGCTGGAAGTTGCAGTGAGCTGAGACTGTGCCACTGCACTCCAGCCTGAGTGACAGAATGAGGCCCTGTCTCAAAATAAATAAATAAATAAATAAAAGGTTCTCCTCATGACCCTGGGACTGTGGAAGTCTCGTCTATGCCCCATCCTTCTCCGTGGGTGGCAGTCATGAGGATCTCACCAGACATTTTTGAAAACATACTGGGATGAAACGAGGCCACGCAGGAGGGTAAATGGATTCCAAGAATTAGGGTCACAATGATGCCCTGTCATTTAAGGTTCTAAGTCTGGCGCCGGGACAGGACACACCATCATCCTTACGGGCCCACTTTTGGGGGCCCCGAGTCCGTACTCCCTAAGCCCTGGCTTTGCTCCTCCTCAGACACCAGTATGCTGGTGTTCACAGGGCAGCCCAAGGTGTTCACTTTTAGGACAGGTTTGGGGGTGGATGGGATTACTCCCAGGGCACCCAGTTTGAGACAGCCTCTTCCTGATGTTGCCCCCTGTGGAAGGCATCTTCCCCTTCTTTCTTCAAGTTCTCTAGCCATTCCCTTAAAGGGATGGGCAGCGGACGAGATTTAAAGGCATGAGTTTTTCCTGAGCACCTAACTCTTGCCAGGCACCAACAAAAAGCACTTGGTGCCTATCATGCCACCGTTAAATTTATCTTCCCAGAGCAGTATGACTCTCTGTAAGCTTTTGTCGAGGAAGGAGGCTCAGAGATGTCAAAGAACTTTCCCAAGGCCACACAGCCAGGCAGAAGTAAAGCTAGGATGCAAACCCAGGTCCATCTGCTGCCAAAGCTCTTTTCACCCATCAGCACCTCCCACAGAGGTGACTCCTATACCTGCCCAGGGAGTGTTCAGTGGGCAGAGGGAGAGGGTGAAGAGGGGGCTGGCTGGGCCTGGGAAGAGTCTAGAATTTTAACCGGCAGCCGGACTCTACATCCCAACCATTTTTCCAGGGAGTAGACTGATGTAGTCGAGTCTTGGGGTGGGGCAGGGAGGAGTGTGTGGATGACACCCAAACCTACGCCATGGTGACAGCAGAAGGCATGCAGACCCCTCCCCACTCACGCCACCCCAGCAGGAGGCTTTGAAGACCTCACGCTGCTCAGGCAGGAGTGTGGAGGGTGCACCTCCAGTAACTGGGCTCGTGAACACGCCTTCAGTGCAGAGTCTGAGATTGGAAACTGTCAGAAGCGTACAAAGAAGAAAACCACAAAGGCTTGGCTGATGGGGTCGTGAGGCCACAGGAAATGGAACAGAACTGCAGTCTGCCAGAGCAGGAAGGAACCTTCTAGATGAGCTGGGTCAGTGTTTTCAGACCACAGAGTGTGGCTTATTAATGGACTGTACAATCAGTTTAAGGGGCCATGGTCAGCATTTTTTAATGATATACAGTAGAACACAAAGCATCAGAGTAAACATATGCCATACAGTAGTTTTAGGGTGTGTGTGTGTGTGTGTGTGTGTGTGTGTGTGTGTGAAAACTTTTTTTCTTTTTTACCATGGTTGTAGTCAAAGGAGCTAAAAACAATTAAGTTGGTTTGTATTAGTCCATTTTGCATTGCTATAAAGGACTACCTGAGACTGAGTAATGTATATAGAAAAGAGGTTTGTTCGGCTCACAGTTCTGCGGGCTGTACAAGCACAGCACTAGCATCTGCTTGGCTTCGGGTGAGACCTCAGGAAGCTTTTATTCATGGCAGAAGGTAAAGCAGGAGCAAGTGTGAGAATCACTTGAACCCAGGGGGCAGAGGTTGCAGTGAGCCAAGATCACGCCACTTCACTTCAGCCTGGGAGAAAGGGCAAAACTCCATCTCAAAAAAAATTTTTTTTTAATTAGCTGATCATGATGGTGTGTGCCTATAGTCCCAGCTACTTAGGAGGCTGAGGTACAAGAATCATTTGAGCTTAGGAGTCCAAGCCTGCAGTGACCCACGATTCTGCCACAGACTCCAGCCTGGGCAACAAAGGGAGACCCTGTCTCAAAACAAAATCAAGCCCACACAAGCTCTTTCCTTTGCATCCACACACTATTCTGTAAGAATAGCTGCCAGTACTGAGACAGATATTTTGTCTCTCTCAATTCTTATAACAACTCTGTTTTATAGATGGAGAAACTCAGGCTTAGAATTTGCCAAGGGCCACATAGCAGTCAGTGGAAGAACTGGGATTAGAACTAGGTCTACTGGACCAAAACTGCCACCACAGCACCACCCTGCCTGGCTGATTGCTGGCAGTCTCTCCTCCGAAGCATCTTGGATTGGGCTGGGAAGAGCAACAGCCAGCACGGGGCAGGGGCTGCCTCTCCGACCTTGTGTTGCAATGAGGAGAGGAATGCTCCACTCCCAGGAGGGACGAATGTTGGAAAGGCAGCTTCCACCCTTCTCCCAACCTCCTAACTCTCTTTCCCGAGAGTGGAGGAATGACTGATAAGCAGCTTGGGAGAAGGAGCTGAGCTGGGGGCATGGGGAATCGGCCCTTTCCTGCCCACTCTCAGAGCTGCCTGCCTACATAGTGTGCCCTTTGTCCCCCACGGGGAAGGGATGCCTGGGAAGGGCCAGCGTCTACCTTCAGGAAGCAGACCCGGAGGCCCACCTCCTCCACTCCCCACTTGCAGGCTCACCAAGGGAGGCAGCGATCCTCCTCGTGGGTGGCAGAGACCAGGCCTACCGCACGGTTTCCTTGGACAGGGTGCCTCAAGGCCTCGATAGCGTGAGGGCGTATCAAGAAGTCCAACTGTGATCATGGAGGTAAGCCAAGGTCTCCCAGCCTTATCAGCAATAACCTCGATATGCTGACCTCATAGCTGAGTCCTGTGTCTGTTTTTCTCTTGTTTCGGCACTCATGGGAAGAAGGGGTGTTACCGGCACTAAAAAAAATCCAACATCTTTTCTTTTCACCTAGAGGTGCCCACCAGGCCACACACATGCGCAGCTTCGAACTTGAACTCCCTGCGGTGTCTCTCCCAGGTCTTCGCACCTCCAGTGCTATCCTCTCACTCCGTCTGATAAGTACATGTTCCTAAAAATCACCGTCCCAGCTCCCAGTGGCTCCTTACCACCAGCCCTCTGCCTGATGTGGGCCCATCTTCCTCCCCCGCCATCTCCCCTCCAGCTCAACACAAGCCACCAAAGGTCCCTCCCTGCTTGTCAGCCTTTCAGCTGTCACTTGACAGGGTGCTCCTTCCAAGTTCTTCCTCTAACAGGCAGACTTCCCTGGCCACCACTTAATATTCTCCCAGCTCTAAGACTCATCATCAAAACCCCTCATTCCACTTTCACCTTGTTATTGAGGTTTTTCAAGTGTGTGTCTTATTTTCTCAACAAATGGCACACAATATAACACCACCACAGCACTGGCTGAGATGTCCTGAGTTCTTGCTTACTCTGTGCCAGGCACAGAACAGCTTCTCCTTTGAGGAGGGAAACATATAGAAGACTAAGCATAGGGCCCAACAGTCAGTGCTCAAGCAGGGCAGGAGTTTCTCAGATCTGCTCAAACACCACTGGTAGGTGGATAAATTGGTGTACCCTTTCTGGAAAGCCATTTCCATTATGTATTCAAAGCCTTAAAATATTCATAGCCTTCCTGATCTGGGCCAGCGACCCCACTTTTAGGAGCTTATTCTAAGAAACAATCAGAGATGTACTCAAAGGTTTAGCTACAAAACTGCACCCAGCCACACCAGTGGAAGAGCTGTGCCTCCGTTTAACTGTAAAACGCAGACAAAAATCGTGCCTCATCCATAGGCTGCTGTGTGGATTCATAAATCAGGCACTGATATATGTAGAGCACTGAATGCAGTGCCTGGCACATATTTCAGCTCTTCAAAAGCATTACCTGCTCTTTTAATTATTTGAAGTCCAACTGAGGCCAAAGCCTGGGTGGGCTCCCTGCCTCCCTCCCTCCATTCTCATGATTTCCAAAGCCAACAAAAGGGTTCTAATAGCAAAAACACCATTACCACCAACCATCATCTAAATATCCAACATAAAGGAGCTGATTAAGTAACGATACAAATGTATATAACACTATGCAGCCATTCAAAATGAGGTCATAGAATAAGAATTAATGGCAGACACCAATGTACCTAACTAGAAAAAGGTCCCAAAACTATTAGTTCAGTAAGATGTTATTTTTTTTTCTTTTAAAAAGCACACAAATGTGTAGAAAAAGATATATATACTACAAATTTTGAAAAGTTGTCCAGGCTCAGTAGTTCACACCTGCAATCCCAGCAGTTTGGAAAGCCTATGGGGGGTGGATCGCTTGAGCCCAGGAGTTCCAGACCAGCCTGTGCAACATGGCAAGACCATCTCTACAACAAATACAAAAAATTAGCCAAGTATGGTGGTGTGCACCTGTCCAGCTACTCAGGAGGCGGAGGCTGGAGAATCACCTGAGCCTGGGGAGGTGGAGGTCAAGGAGGCCCAATGAGCCATGATCGTGCCACTGCACTCCAGTCTGGGCAACAGAGTGAGACCCTGTCTTACACACACACACACACACACACACACACACACACACACGCACACGCAAATGTAAAGAGTTGCCATGACTAGCTTGTGAAGTTACAAACACTTTCTCTTTTTCTTTTTATCTTTCTTTTTAATTTCTTGCAAAGAACACAGACCTCTTTTGTAGTAAGGAGAAAAAACTAATTTTGCCAAGGAAAATAAAAGCCACATGGGCTTACTTTTTTTTTTTTAGACGGAGTTTCGATTTTGTTGCCCAGGCTGGAGTGCAATGGCGCAATCTCGGCCCACTGCAAGCGATTCTTCTGTCTCGGCCTCCCGAGTAGCTGGGATTACAGGCATGTGTCACACCACGCCCAGCTAATTTTGTATTTTTAGTAGAGACGGGATTTCTCCATGTTGGTCAGGCTCGCCTTGAACTCCCGACCTCAGGTGATCTGCCTGCTTTGGCCTCCCAAAGTGCTGGGGTTACAGGCGTGAGCCAGCACGCCCAGCTCACATGGGTTTACTACGATCTGTAATGGAAGGGACTGTGTCTTCCTTTTATGTATCCCTCACTGCATCTGACTCACAATCTCTGGATATGAAAGCACTGGTCTTGAACAGAATTCCAGTCTGGTAATCTTGTTTACTCTTGCAGGCCAAGGCGTTCTGTATAGAGTTTAGAAGTGGCCTGCAAATACAAGAAAACAATGCTGACCTGTGGGGGTGCGTCTGAGCCTGGCTGGTGGCCCTCGCCAGGCTGGGAAAAGTCAAGAACTGACCCCAAGGGGACAAGGTACTGGAATCCTGGAATCTGTCCAGGAAGAGTGCATTAGGAGACCAATTACCTGGGGAGCATGTGTTGGGGCAGCCGAGAGTGAGCTGAGCATCAGTGCAAGGCCACTTTGGCATCTGGGAGCTCTCTTCAGTTTGCCTTAAAGAACTTCCAGGGAGTGGGGTGCTTAAGTGCAGCTGGATCTTAATATGATCAGCTCCACTCGCACAAAATTTTCATTCTGGCCGTTCTCCAGAAAGCCTCTGCCCACCCCACCCCCCTCCTTGCTGACTGCAACAGACACAAGGGCACCAGGGGAGCCTGCCAAGGGGAAGGGCAGGGTCACAGGGCCATCCGTCAGCCACAGAAGTACCACCCACCCAACATAAGGGTTAAGGTTCGGGTTAGCAGGGCATGTGAAATGGTCCACTTAAAAAATCGTATTACTAAGCATGTTACTGTCAGGCACGTTCTGTGCATGGTCTCAAGCCTCACAAGACCCCCAAGAGGGGGCCGCTTCTGAGTCTATTTCACAGCAGAGGTAACTGAGGCTTGGAAGCTGATTGGTCTGCAGTGACTCAGCTAGAAAGGGCAGAGCTGGGATTCAAGTCGAGGTCCACCTGACTGAAGCCTTGGCTCTTTCCACCTGTCCCCACAGGGCTCCAGCACTCATTCCGACAGATGTGGAGGCTGGGATAGGGGTGGGGGTGTCAGCGCTGCTCCCCAGTTCTACCCCTACAGGCAGTATTGTGACTGTATGAGGGGGCATGTACCCCCTTGCAAAGGCAAATGAGGGCCAGTCTTGCCTGAAATTGTCCAGCTAATTCCCCTCATCGGTTGCTGCAGGGTTCAGCTGGCAGTAGATTCGGGAGGATGCCACCTCAGGCTGCAGCAGGGATCCTTGTCACATATCCAGCCACCTGACTGGTGCCGCATGGAGACAATCAATACCACTCCTTGAAGGGCTGTCCCGATAGGCACTGTGACCTTCTGGGGCTGCCTGTTCCCCGTGTTCCCTCTTGTCACCAGGCCTCGAAGAGTGGCAGAAAGAACACTGGCCTAAGCATTCAATAGGGACTACTCTCAAGTAGTCCCCTACCGACACCCCACAGGGCTCTAAGGAGTCAAAGGGCAGTGTGTGCACTGGAGTTCACCAGCTCTCCTCTCTGTGCCCCTCCTCCCAGCACAGCAGCCAGAGGAGGGCACGGCTGGCCAGGCTGGGGGAGCGAGAAGCCGCACATTCACGCCTCCCCTGATTTTCACCTCCAGGCCAGCTGTCCTCCCTTCCCTCTCACTCCAGGTGAATGGAGGCTGAAAATCTGAGAGAAAGAGAGCAAGCTAGGAAGAAACTGGTGGCTAGTCCCTTGACATATTTTCAGAGAAAACTTTCTAGAAAACAGCCCGAAGGAGACACTTCCACGGGGCTCTCCTCCTGTCTCTGACTTTCTAAGTTCTGCCCGTTTGAACGGCCCCATGGCATCCTTCCTCCTGCATTCTCCAGGCCTGCAGGAGCCCTCAGCGCAGAACCCGCCTTTGGTGGGTTCACCCCTAAGTGGCCCCGCAGGCATCCTCCAAGCACGGACTGGTGGTGAGGCTGGTGTCCTGACCGAGCCCCCAGGGAGGCGGCTCATACTCAGGCAGCGAGCGCCCAGTAGGCCTCCCAGGGCACAAGGGGTCTGAGCACCTTCCCATGAGGCAGCCCTTCTGGCTCCACCACCGGAGCCATGGGAACAGGTTTAGCCACACATGGAGGCTGCACGGCTCATGCTGGGTTCCCAGCCTCTGTCCTCCAGATCCTTGTCCCAGCTCGCCTGCCCCTGCCCTTCCTGCGGGGAGCGGCCCCTCACCACATGGATGACGTGGCCCTAGGGCGCCCACACATGGCCCACCACGTCCTCCGACCTCCTCTATCTACCCGACCCGTGACCCACGGCGAGCTCCCACAGGGGCTCCCAGGCACAGATGGGCGCGCAAGGCTTCGGCTGCAGTGGCTACAGTGTTCCTACCACCCAGGCTTCCAGGACAGGTCCCACGGGCCACAGCGGCAGGCACGGCCAGACTAGCCACCCAGGGCTCTCTCTCCCAGCCCACGGTGACACTGGATCCCAGATCTGATAAATCCTCTAGGTACTTCAGTTTCCTCAGGCATTTAGAAAAAACCAAAAACAGTCATAGGATTTCTTTTAGGAATAAATCAGATTATGGATGTTGTGGGCCCAAGGGAGCAGTTACTCTGTAAGCTCCCTCCCCACTTTCCCCCGTCCTTCCCTTTCAGATACCAGAATTTGCATCCAGAGCTAAAAGTCAGTGGGCTCAGCCAGAGCAGTATGAGCAGTGAAGGCATATCCACATTCCTGGAGGACACATGAGAATAGGGACTGTCCCTGAGCTGAGAGAGCATGACATCACTGATCCTATGGGGGGAGTGATGACACAGAAATCATCCTAACAGCATCATACACACAGGCCTCTGCCAGCTGCAAGCGGGCTCATTTGAGAAAACAGCCTTCTTGGTAGTGCTGGCTACAAGGGTTGGGCCTAATTTGTCCTGTTTTCCCCCACTGTCCTCTGACACTGCTTCCTCTTCCCACTCCAGCTTAAACACTAAAGGACAGCTCAGTCCAATATGGGGCTCTATTCACAGGCTGGGGAAGGCTTTTATAAAGGGAGGCACATCAGCTCTAGACCAGCTGGAAAAGCCGTCGTTAGTCACTCTAGTAAACAAACACTGAAATCATTTCCCTACTGACACCCAGACACAGGAATCACGTCTAAGAGTAGATTGCAGCAGCACCAATCTGACAAGGGTCTCACATGGGTGTTCCTTCCCAACAGAAAATGGGGCGGGGGAAGAGGGCAGTTGTAGACCAGGTCCTTCTGAGGAGAGCATGTGGGTGGAATCATGTATAAGTAAAATTTTAAATCAACAGAATGCATCACTATGGAAACATTCGGCTTTATCAAAGGCACTGTTCAAAAACATAATCAAGACCTAAGATTCAACACTACAAGTGTTTATGACCAGAAAAGGCAAAGTGGGTCTCAGATATTGTGCAGCCAAGTAAAGCTGCCAGAACTCAAAGAAGAAATATTCCCAGCAGGGCAGGAACCCGTCATTTGTCAGGACTTCTCTGAAGAGCGTTCAGTGCACCACAGGGCCTACTTAACTCTTTCAGCGTTGCAATGACACAATTCAGATGGCTCTATAGGCACTGGGTCCAGGCAGACCTGCCACGCACTAGGGCAGGATCACATCAGCCACAGAGGCAGAGAGTGGGTGCCACAAGGAAAGGGCAGGTTTATTGGCTGTGACAAACTTATCAGGAATCATCAGAACCACCCGAGCTAGTTGGTTAGTAATGGGTCAACATGGACCCTGATTTCAACGCTGGGGATGCAACTGGGTGCTAAGTGTGAGTGTTCCGACCCATGTTTGGAGGCAAATTGCCTGTTATAAATAAGACATTTTTAGTGTGGAGCCTGGTCTGTTTCTTTGGGCTCTCTGCTGACTGGAGTAATGGTGTTGGTAAGTACTGTGAAAAAGCCTGATACAAGTTTGGGTGTCATTCAGGGTCCCCAAGTGTACTCACAGATAAGAATGAAATGATAAAGGACCACAGGGGAAAACTCATCTGTCCCTGTCTCTGAAGGTGGATACGGTCAGGAAACACTTGCCAGAAAGCCAAGGAAAGCTGGCTGAGAATCTGTCTAACTCACTAGAAGTTGGATTCTGTCCCTGCAAAATGAGCTTCCCCAACCAAATGGTCAACTGCTAGTCCAGTCGCCCGCAGTTTCTGACTAGAAGATGCTGATGCTGATTAAGGGAAGATGAGATACAGATGCCTGCCCTGATGCTATACAGGAAAGCCCAGGAACAACCAGCTTGGCAGGAGCCAGCCCTGAGGCTCAGCGTTCCCGGGAGTGCTCAGCAGACCATTCCGCCTGCATTCAGCATGGCAGAGGAAAACCAAACAGGCCGAGAGACTAGCCTGCAGTCTGAAATCCAGTTCGGCCACTACAAGCCCTATTTACTTAACTTCTTGGAGACTCAGCTTCCCAGCCTCTACAATGGGAACACGACCTCTCTCCTGCCGGGCTGTGGGGAGGATTGGGGATCGTGTATAAAAGCTCCCGGGGCAGTGCCGGGCAGCCTGCTGAAGCTTGGAAAAAGGGCAGCAAAAACAAAACAAAACTGAAACCTGTTTTTCTTCACGCTACTGCTGTGACATTTGCTTCCTCAGCTTTACATGGGAGCTAAGCAAAAACAGCATCACCTCTAATTCCTAGTTCAGCTCTAGTACCAGCAAAACACGGCAACAGGCTGCTGCAGTCACTGAGCACGCGGCCCTCTGCTGTGGTCTGGAATTCCCGTCTGTGCCTACACCCTGCAGTTTTACTCTACGGCAAGTACCTACTTGACATTTCAGAAGGGACATTGTTTTAATGATAAGGAAAAGGGCAGTTCTGGCATATAGCATCTGGAGTGACAGCAAGAAAAACAAAACTGAAGATTTGCTGCTCTCAGACTAAGACACCCAGGTGGTGGCCCACCCCATCTGCTGTACAGTATAAATGTGTTTCCCTGAAAGACACGGGTGTGACCAAGTGAAGAGATCAAATGCACAGCTGATGCAAGGGGAGATCATGACCCTCCATTAAGAAGGAGGGACACTGGAAGACTCGGAACCATCTGCCAGTTCTTTCATTAGTAAGGAATGGAAGATACATTTCCTAGTGTCATGAATCAAACTCATAACCAAAGCTGGCTGTATCACCTGGCCTGGTATTATTTGCATTACTAGGAGAAGAGCTACGAATTAAAAAGAGGCTTTATTTTATTCTTATGGTGATTTGAACCTCCCTCACAGGAAAACTTGGTATGGTGCTCAAACTTTATAAAGCATTTCATACTTCTTAGAGAAATAAGCTTTGCTCATTTGTTTGTTTAAAAAGGACGGGGCTACAATGCCAGGAGCCAGAGAGCTTGCCAGAGAACAGTCTGGCCAGGCATGGTGCTCCATCTGAGTGCCGAGTCAGAGCGTGCCCGGCCTTTGGCATCTTCCAATGATCACAGGGAGCATCAATCTTACAGCCTGGAATGGAAACAGGAGAAAAAGCAAAAAGGCACTGTACCTCTCCCCCACTGGCAGACAGAGAAACCTGAACCCTCCTGCCCTATTTTCATCCATTTACATTCATTTCCTTTCTCTCAGGTTTTCATTATCTTGGTTTGGAGTTAATCTGGTATACAGCTCCTGAGTCAAGAGGTCAAGAAGACATGTGGTTTTATGATGCAATAACGGGCAGCCACTCTGTTTTGTTTTGGGAACCTCGGTGACATCACAGACTAACCCTTGTACCTTGGGACCTTGTATGTAAGAAAACACTGAGTCAGAGAAAGCCTTAGTCATAGGGCTACTGCAACACAAGGTGAAGAGAACTATGAGGCAATTGAGTGTATTCCCTGCAGGGCTGCTCCCACTTCTATCTGACTTGGGTCTAGATGACTCAAGTGATTCCCTAGGGGAAACTAATCTATGTGGAACAGCTGTCATGAGCAGGGCTTCTGCTGCTCTTCAGCCTCAATTTCAGCCTGCTACCCATGACATCATTCAGTGATTTCCTCCCTTCAAGGGTACAGTTTTCTCTTGTATTACAAGTGACGGCTTGAAGGTGGGTAGACTAGAGCACACTGCCACCCCTCTTTATTTGGGGGCCTGTAACCTGTCTGAGTGTGTCGCAGGAAGACTGACAGGTAAGACTCAGTTATGGAGTTTCCTGAATATGCAGCTTTCCATTACAATAGTGTGCAAGCCAAGATGAAACCACCTCTGTTTGGGTTTCAGCAGCTGTCTGCCTACAGAAGGCTCCAGACTCTCTGACGCATATTTATATCTCCAATTCACTGAAGTCACAAGGAACAAACACGTGGAGATTTTTCCCTAGAGGCACAAATCCATTCATATTTCTTCAAATGAAGGTGGGGGCGGGGAGGGCAGGAGGAAAACTGCTTATGAACATAATCATTCGTGAACACTGTCACATGGATTTTAATTTGCCTAAAGATGACAGCGATTTTGAGCTGTGATTAGGGATAACTGTTCCCACGGTAGACCCATTACCAATGTGAATTACTGGCTGTCATTTAATAGGACTCCAGCTGGGAAACAAACCCCACCATCTTCCCAACAGCCATGCCCCGAGATCTAGCAGCACCAGCCTCTTGAAGTCACTTCTCAGTGGAAGGTTTGCTCCGTCTCAGTGAAGCTTCTCTCTCAAGACTCTGACGTCACCAGGGTGTCCCTCGGGGGCCTGGATAGACTGTCCGAAAGGTCAGGTTCACTCTTGGTTCTCTAGAGTGGTACTCTTTGGGCACTCGATGCTAAATGGAAATACACATAACTCTGACATAAATACGCACATGAACACGTTTAGTTCAAAGCAATTTAAAACTTATTCATGAGAATACAGAAATATTTCCATCTTATCCCCCTTAAATTAGTAAGCTCTTTAAAGTCTTGTAGAGAAAGGTCTTCTTCTTGAAACAAATTTCCATCCCCAGCCCCCCTCTGCTGTGCCAGCGCCTCTGAAGTGAGATATTTTCGTTTCTTCTAATTGTTGCTGCTGCTCTCAGGCACCTGTCATTTCCCAAATCTCATAAAACATATAAATGGATGAGACCTAAGAGAGGCGTGAGATTCCACTCTCATGGTAAGTGCTTTGACATTAACATGCACACCTGAGAAATGATCTGCCCTAAAAATGGCATGGCCTAGCCACGGAGCTGTGTATTCCAGTCAGAGAGTCACTAGCTACCCTGAAGCTATTTACATTTAAATTAATTAAATAAAAACTCAGTTCTTTATAGCATGCAAGCCACATTTTCAGAAGTCAATAGTCATATGTGGCTAGTGGCTACTAATTAGGCGGCACAGATACTGAATACTTTCATCATCACAGAAAGTTCCACTGGACACACTAGTGTCCATCTGGATTGTGAGTAGTATCAAAACTCCTTGGAAAGAATGTCAGTTCATTGCCTCTTGCTCATTATAAAAGCAGCTTGCTTTTCACCGTGTCTATTTAGAAATAGTCCTGAGAGTCGGGAGACTGCCTCCACATGAGAGAAGATTCTTTACTTGTGCCTCCTCACCTGCCAGTCGGCTTGCGTCGCTCCTTCCATGATTAACAAGGTCCCGTGATCTAAGGGTATCTTCACTCTTTCCACATATGTGTAGTCTCCATTCTCTTCCTAGAAAACAGCATTCCCTGTGCTAAATTTTTGGCCTGTGTGATCAAGATGCAACAGAAGCTGACAGTGGTCAAAAAAATGGAAACCTCTACTCAGTCAGTCTGTGGGAATCCATATATAGCTCTGCCATTTGGCAGCTGCTTGACTGCGGGCAACTTGCCTCACCTCTCTGAACCCTGACTTACTCATTGGTAAAACAGGGAGGATGACAGTCACTGCCACCTAGGGCTATGGTGAGCCTCCCTTGATAGAATATGTGTAAATCACTTGGAGACTGGCATGCAGTAAGTGCGAGCTATTCGTGTCATTGTCATCATAAGCTAAAACACAGAAAAGCCCATTCTGACCTAAGGAGGAAATAAAAGTCACTTGTACAAGAATTATTTACATCTGCCTGATGCTGTGCTCTCCGTTTTGACATACTCAGTGTGGGGAAAATGGCCTTTTAACCAAGACTTGATGCGATGCCTTCTGCTTCACCTTTTCACAGTGTATGCTGGTTTAACTAGTTGGCACCTATAGTCACAATTTTTCTCATAGCTACTTTGGAGGTTTGCAGATATACTCCTGCCTCTTTCCAGAACAGACAACAGCAAGATTTTCTCAAAGGGAGCTCTGGCTTGATCAAAACAGTGCTGTCAAACTGAGACTGGCTATTTACATCTTTGAGGATGGCTCACGACTCCTGTACACTTAGGATACAAATGCCTCGTATTTACACAGAGAGCTCAAAAAGCAATTTATGTCCAATATTCTCATGAGTCTTCACAGCATAGGCTGCGAAGCAATCAACTTGTAGTGTGACTCCTCCACAGCTGGAAAACGGGCGCATTAAACAACTTCTGTGCTCACAGCCAACAAAGAGCATGTCAAATGCTGAGACTGGAACAGATCTGAGCTTCCTGATTTCTCTACCTCCATTCTGGGCAGAACGGATGGATCTATTCATTCATCTGCTTCACTTCCAATGCAAGGGGTTACATTTGGGTTACTGCAGGATTGATTTCAGTTGCAAACTGTGTTTATGTTTATTATTGTATGGGTTCTTCTGAGAACTTAACTGTTTACAAAGATTTCCCCTAGGGAAATCAAAATCAAAACAATAATGAACTTGCATAAACAATCTAAGTTCCAGGCCCCAATTTTTGGCAGTAGCTTTGTCAGGCATAGTCATAATTGTTACAGACAGAAGATAGAAGCAATGTTTAAAATAACTTTTGGTTTCAGTGATTGATTTGTGTCTGCCACCTTTTCTCTTCCAGTAATAAGTAGGCACCAAAACATTTACCTTTGACCCCTCAGACAACCAGAAAGCAGTGGGAAGGTGACCCTGCCCTCAGGGCGGCCCAGCTCCATCTCAGAAAAGCAAAAGGCCACTCTCTGGAAAAAAAAAAAAAAAAAAAAAAAAAAAAAAGTGGCAGACAAAGAAGACACATGTCCTGCTGGAGAAAAGATATCTGGAGGGAGTGCACTGTCCATGAGATTACAGACTGCAAGGCTCCTTAATTTAGGCTGTATAGTCAGCTACAAGATTCAACACAGCTAGAAACAGAAGAATTTCTGCTACCCTCTACATAATCAGGGAGTACAACATGGGCTCTATCTACACATCAACTACAGACACTAAGACGGGAGAATAAAATAAAGTAGAAAGAAAAGACACAATCACAACACAAAGGCAATTCAGAGATGAAGAGCTCTTAGAACGTTAAAAACACTGTTGGGGAGAAGGGAGTGCTAGACCAATGGAAGAGAATAGGTAAATATTGTTGTTCCACCGGAGAACACGAAGCAGGAATGCACCTCACAAGTGAAAACTAATTCCAAAATGCAAGAGAGAAATATCAGCACTGATGGAAAGTGATGTTCAGTGATCACATTTCACACACAGTTCCTAAGATCTGAACTTTTCAAATTAGAGTAAGCCTCAGGTTGGTTTTGAACATGTAACATGCAACATAAGCATTGGCCATACCAAAAATCAGAAAAGGGTGAGCCTTCTTTTGGGAGGGAGCCACCAGAATCGGTCCACAAAGGAGGCAGCAATACACAAGGTACCCTCTGTGAGAGGTGGTATCATTCTTCTCTGCTTGTTATTTATTCCTTCAAGATCTCTGATTCAGAAGATACATTCCTAATTTGCAGAAGGAGGTAGATAGGAAAGAGGGCAAGGGATCCTACTAATGCAACACAGAGCTCACAAATGAATCCTTCTCTTGTGGTCAGAGTAGCCATAGACCATAGGGCCACCCTTCCACTGAACCAAGATGCATGGAGACTTTTTCCAGCTAGGAGCCAGATGAAAGGTCAGAGGAGCTCACATAGCTGTGCATAAAGGCTCCAGTTGATAAATGGATAAGCAACAGTGGGAACACAGGTCAGACTGTTTAGAGGAGAGCCTTCCTAGTCATTAAGCATGGTTAAGTTACCCAAACACATCTCTGTAGCCCTTCTGATTTACTCAGGGCTTTCTTCAAAACAAAACAAAACACACCTCCAAAAACCAGGGCTAAGGGTAAAATTTTCCATCCCTCATCCTGGTTAAAAGAAGCTTTTAGGGTCACACTCAAGCGACAGAGTGGGTTTTGCTATTAGTCTTCTTAGTTTTCCAAATACCTGAAACCCTACAAGTACACGGAAAAAGCGAAAAACATATATTTTTATATTAATGTTGATCAACATTCCCATTTCTCCAACCACAGCCAGTTCATTTGAATGCTTAATTATGCTTTCCTAAGGCTTCCCACAACTCTTACCTCCACCTCACCAAGATGTTATCCCATGCAGTTTCCTTTAAGAAAACGCTATTTAGGGTGAAAAAATCTGGGTGTTTTTACTGTTATGTCATTATTAACCATCCAACAGACGGGAAACCTAAACATTTTTCTTTTCATTGGAAAGGTAATTCACACTGTATGAGATTTGGATTTTTCTTATAATTACCCCTTTCTTGTCCTAAGAGAATACCTTAGAAATGATAAACAATCACCAATGCTTTAAAATCATCAGTTTTTCTTTCTAGAATATAAAAAGTAACATAAGTTTACTAAAGTAAATTATGCAATTGTAATTACTTATTCAGCCTCTGCTCTTATGAACTCCATGAGGGACAGTTTATGTGGTCTTCCTGTGAAGAAACATTCTCAGTGCCTATCACACATATCAATAAATATGTACTGAATGACTGAGGAAGAGGACACAGAAAATGCAGAAAATCACCTATAATCCTAGCATCCAGAGTTTACCCAATGTACACACAAAGTATTTCAGATATGCAATCGTGTACACTCTATCTATAATATTTTATTGAGCATTTTTCTATATCTTTAAATATACATTTCAAAAATACAGCTGTGGCAAGGTGCAGTGGCTCACACCTATAATCCCACCATTTTGGGAGGCCGAGGCGGGCAAATCATGAGGTCAAGAGATCGAAACCATCCTGGCCAACACAGTGAAACCCATCTCTACTAAAAATATAAAAATTAAAAATTGGCTGGGTGTGGTGGCATGCGCCTGCAGCTACTTGAAAGGCTGAGGCAGGAGAATCGCTTGAACCCAGGAGGTGGAGGTTGCAGTGAGCCGAGATCCCGTCACTGCACTCTGGCCTAGCGAAGGAGCCAGACTCTGTCTCAAAAAAAAAAAAAGAAAAAGAAAAAAAAAAAAGGTTCTACAATATTCATTTGTATGAATGTATACTTCCTTTAACTCACAAATACTTTGTGACCACCGTACATGTCAGATATTATGCCAGTGCTAAGGATGGAGCAGTAAGGAACACATGGTTGGAGATTCAGATTTGCACACACAAGTATTTTTTTTAAGAGGTTAAATAAACGAAAAGCTGCTGTAAGTAGATTTTTGAGCAAAACATTTCTGCATATATTTCTAACATATATTCTTAAAAATGGAATTACTGGAGCCAAGTGTATGAACTTTAGGGCACTTGATTTATGCTACCAAACTGCTTTCTTGAGAAGGCTGCAGCAATCTATAATCGCATCAGGAAAATATGATAGTATCTATCTTCTAGCTCAACATTACCAACTGACAATAACGAAAACAAAATTAGGGTAGAAATGACAACTCATTCAAACCTAGAGATCTTGGATTACTACCCACATTTTTTTCTTTTATTTTTTTTTGTTGGTTGAGACAGAGTATCACTCTGTCACCCAGGCTGGAGTGCAGTGGTGTGATCTCAGCTCACTGCAATCTCCACCCCCTGGGTTCGAGCGATTCTCCTGCCTCAGCCTCCTGAGTAGATTACAGGTGTGCACCACCACTCCTGGCTGATTTTTTTTTGTATTTTTAGGAGAGACAGAGTTTCACCATGTTTGCCAGGCTGGTCTTGAACTCCTGGGCTCAAGGGATCCACCTACCTCAGCCTCTCGAAGTGCTGGGATTACAGGCATGAGCCACCACATCTGGCCCAAGTTCAACTTTTTTTTACATTCTGTTTGCTATTTTGTTTCTTCTGTTGTGAACACTCTCTGTTCATGTCCTTTGTCCATTGTTCTACAGGGGTGTTAATGCTGTTTTCTTATTGATCTGTGACCACAGATAGTAAGACATTTACCCTTTGTTTGTGATACTTTTTGCAAATGATTTTCTCATTTGCTATTTGCCTTTTAGCTGTACTTACGATATTTAACACAGAATAGCTCAAAAATTTGAGAGTCAACTCTACTGACCTTTCTTTGGCTCTCCTTCATGATTTTTATGCTTAGAAAGTCTTTTCCCATACTGAGGAAAGTTAAATATACAACTGCATTTCCCTTTTTTTTTTTTTTTTTAGAGTTTACATTTTTTAGACTTAACTCTTTAATCTACATGGAGTTTGTTTTTTTGGTGGTGGTTTTTGTTTTGTTTTTATTCCATGCTTCTTTTTATAACAGTTTCCAGGTACTTAAACCAAAGCCTTCTGCTAGACTTCTTCCACAAGATCAACCATGGCGTATGCTCAGGTGCCAGGCACATTAGGCACTATATCTGTTATTGCTAATCCTCACTACAGCCTTGTAAGGGAGGGGAGGTGATATTATCCATTTTATCATAAGCAAAGGGAGCTGGAGGGAAAATACTTCTCTAAGGCAAAAGGCTAGCAGGAGGGAAGGCTAGCACTGGAATGTAGATTGGCCTGGCTCTAAAGCCCTATTCTTTCCACTATACCCTGTTCTCCAAAGTAAGCTCTATTCCTTCTGAAATCCTAATATTTCCTGTCCTGAATATATGGCACCCTGACTATAGTGTAGGGGTCACAAACACCAGCAAGTGGCCTAGGTGTGAGGTGCGGACTGGGTGCGCCACAGGGAGGGGAGGAAACCATGTAGAACCAGGGGCCTGCAGACAGGTGGTGGCTGCTCTGCCAATAAGCTGTTCCAGATCACGGTTCCCCCCATGTTGCCCCCTCTTCGGGGTTTTCCAGGGAAACTGATAAGTGGGATTTTTATGTGAATTTCCTGAGTTATAAATTTTGGCAGCTAATTCAGTGTCTTTGAAAATACTGGGCAATTTAAACAGGTCTGAGGCCCAGATTCAGCTCCAGGGCTGCCCAGCTCTGCTGCTGATGGGTCCATGACATGACTGGCTTCTTTGAGTCCCCTGTCAGTCACCTTAGCTGACTTGTAAGCGTCTAAGCCTGGCTGTCATCTTATGTGCTCTCGCATCCCCCTTGCCATTCCATGCCATAGTGCCTGATAGAAGCTCAGGACACAAGGGCTACTTCATCTTCAAATGTCATCTTCCTTTACTGAATTAAATCTAGAGGTGGAAACTGTGGGAAAATATCAAATACATGTACAATTGCTTTTAGTTAGCAACTGATTGTAGTATAGGTTCCTCCAAGGTTTCAAGCAATGGACAGAGTTTTAAATTACAGATTTGCTTACTGTATTATTTTATAGTAATTTGAATAAATCTTAGGGACCACTATCACTTAAATAATAGTGTATCTAGGTCTTTCAAATTAAAATGATACCTGAATGATTGAGGCTGGAGGATGGGAGGAGGGTGAGGATGGAAAAACTACCTATCAGGTACTATGCTTATTAGCCAGGTGACGAAATAATCTGTTCACCAAATCCCTGTGGCACACAAGTTACATGTATGACAAACCTGCACATATACCCTAACCTAAAAGTTTCAAAAAAAATTATACCTGAGGTTGTCTGTACACATGAAGGATATTTGTGTACACTGACCAAGTTTGTCCCCTGCACTTCTTTTCTTGTTTTTTTAAACAGCAACTGGAAATTATTTACTGTATTTCATTTATGTCTATCATAAAGAATTGACCAATATGTAAATATGTGATTTGAACATGGTTGACTTACAAGTGTTGCTATAGCTTTTTAGAAAACATAGCCTGTGCCATGTGTTAACCAAGGCCCAGGAGAGCTGGTGGGCTTCTGCTCTATGTAGAGCTGGGAGAAGGCCAGTCATCCTGTCTCTCAGTGGACAATGTACTTTCCTGATGAGGAAGGGAAGGACAATGGAAATACACCTCAACCGTTTTATTGCACTAGTTTTTTTGTATCTGAAATTGTATCGTTTAATATTTTCAGTAAGATTTTAAAAAATAAATGCCATGGTTTAAAAAAAATATCACATTCTTCGTCTCGCCCCCAAATCCACCAGAAAAAGTCATTCAAAGCAAAATATGCTTCCAAATTACTGATTCAGATAACAGTGGGGCCTTTGGTTTTCCACATCATCTCTGATTCCTTAGATGAGCTACATAGAAAACCTCCATCTTTTTACTAAGAAGATACTTCTGAAAACAAAACACAGATGAGCAGAAAGGACAAGGTGGAAGCCTGCTACCTGTTTCTCGTTTTCCAGGTTCACAGGAAGCACCTGGTACACAGTAACTATTACTAATTTCTGCACTAGAGGCATCAGGGAAAGATTCACACTATAGGGGGCCCTTTTAAGTGAAGAGGTGGAGAGCAAGCCTAAGGGAGAGCAAAGAGTAACTTAGTAGAATGGAGCAACCATACAGGGAACAGTGAGAGGCCATGGATTTCTCTGGGCATAGAGCATGTGTGGATTTGACAATCTGGCTAAGGAGTTTCTATTTCACTCTTTGTTCCCATAGAAGCAAATCAAGATTTTTGAGGTGGAAAACAAAGTGATTAAAGCAGTCTCTACGCTCCCTTCTTTATTCTCTTTCTCTGAATGACAATGTACAATTCCACAGTTTTACATATGCTCTATATTATTAGTTTTAATTTGATTCAACATTCAACAAATAGTTTTCTAAGTCATCTTGAGCAAGTGATTTAACACTGGAGTTTCAGCCACGTTATCTGTACAATGGAAATAATAATGGCATCAACTATATAAAATTATCAGAGAATTCAATGTAAAGAAGTTAGAATAGAGCCAGGCACAGTCAGCAGTATACACTTGCTATTATTAGCATTTTACTATTGTGGTTATTCCAAAATTCCCAAATGACATCTCCAGCCAGGCCTGTTGTCTGAACTCCAGACTTACACAGTCGATTGCCTATTTACCTTTGGAAGCCTCAGGCATCTCAAATGTTGCCTGTAGAAGAAGGAACTCCTCAAGCAAGGACACAATCAAATGCAGAAATCCCTGCTTCTCTTCCACCTGAGTAAACAGCAACTCCACTCACCGCTGCTCAAGTCAGACCCCTGGAAGTCATTCTGGATCCTTACCCTCGCATCTAACATATTATTGGCAAGTTCTGTCGATTCATCCTCCGAAACATACCTCAAATCCACTAACTTCTCTTCATCCCCAATGCCACCTTAGTCCAAGCTAGCAGTCTCCCACTGCGATGACTACAAACACCTCCTCTTTTATTTAGTCTCTTACTCCTGCCTCTTCTCAAATTGTTCTTCACATAGCAGCCAGAGTGATGTTCTAAAATAAAAATTCGGAGTTCTAACCACGAGTTGTAACTATTTCTGTTTATTTGATTACAGTCTAGCTCCTGTAACCCCCAGGAGGACAGGGACTGTATTTGTCATGTTCACTACTATATTCCCAGAGCTGAGCATAGTATAATACCTGACACACAGGAGGGATTTAATTAATATTTGGGGAGGGGAGACTGAGAGAAGACAGGGAGAAAGAGAGTCAGGAAAGAACGGTTCCTAGAAATAATACCTGACATCTGGATAACGGACAGAAGAAAGGGAGTAAAGACTGGAAGTAGGGACCTCAGGGCGAAAAAACAGTCATTTTAGTACTTTAGGCGCAGGGTTAAAAGTGCCTAAGATAAAGATGGTGGTTGTAAGAGAGGTGCGTGCTTTAGCTAGTTCGAGAAAAATTCAGATGACTTGGGACTTGATAATGTATGAGAAACAAGGGAACAAGGAATAGCAGAAAATAACTGACAGCGTTAACCTAACCAAGAGAATGGTCAGGTTAACATGAACATAAATGAACTTACCAGCAAGTGAGGGGTTTTTCTGAGAGAACAAAACAAATCTGATTTTGTCACTGCAGGGTAGAAGCCACATGTGCTGTTATTAAGTGGAAATGTCTCGTGAACATGTAGAAAGTGATGATTGGAACTTCAAATGAAAGTCAAAGCTAGGCCAGGCATGGTGGCTCCTGCCTGTAATCCCAGCCCTTTGGGAGGCCAAGGCAGGTGGATCACGAGGTCAGGAGTTCAAGACCAGCCCGGCCAATATGGTGAAATCCTGTATCTGCTAAAAATACAAAAATTAGCCAGACGTGGTGGTGTATGCCTGTAGTCCCAGCTACTTGGGAGGCTGAGGCAGAAGAATCACTTGAATCTGGGAGGAGGCTGCAGTGAGCCGAGATCGCACCACTGCACTCCAGCCTTGGCAACAGAGCAAGACTCCATCTCAAAAAAAAAAAAAAAAAAAAAAGAAAGAAAGTAGTTAAAGCTGGAGATAAGAGACTCAGAAGTCACCCCACCAAAGAAGGAATGGTTAAAGCTATAAGAACTAATGAGATCCTATTTATTTGTTTATTCAATCAACAAGCATAGTACTAAATGCTAGGAACATAATGACAAATAAGACAGAAAGGGACCTTGCCCATATGATATATTTACATCTACTGCCATGTTCATAATCTCCTAAAAAATAATGTAGAGAATAATAACAGAATCAAAGATAATCTTGAACCTCTATATTTAAGGGGTTGATTGGGGGGAAAAAAGCCTTAAAGGAGGCACAAAAATAGTAATGCCAAAAGTTTGGTAATTCTAAAACAAGATAGTATTTCAGAGGAAGAAAACTCAGATAATAGATGGGCAAGTTTCACACACAGAAGCAATGCATACTGAAAACCAATATGACAATGGCAAGAGAAGATGACTGAGGACAGGCCAGCGGACCTGATTTGAGGTTAATGGTATGAGAATAATTTCAGCCAAGTGGTGGGATGGAGCTAAAGAGCAGGTGTGTCAAGAATGAGTTAAGCTTTGAGAAAGGGGAGACTCCAGATGCAGAAAACTCATTCCTGAATCTGCTTCAAAAACAAGAAAAAGCCCAAGATGTCGGCATATCTGCAGGGTCAAGCAAAGCATTTCTTCTCGATAGTAACAAAGAGATTTCTCTAGCCCGCTGGTCCAAGGATCAGAGGGTAGAGTTGCTTGACAAGGATACTCACGGCATTTTTTGCAGACTGAAATGATATTCGAAAACTAAATGCTAGCCCGTGTTACAGCTACTTACCTGCTGAGAGCCAAATGTCCGTTTATTTGCCCTATTGCTCAACTTATGGCTATGCCTGTAATGTCCTGTTTTTTTCTTTATCATTTCTTTTCAGCTTGTTTTCCCAAACTGTGGTGTTGCTTTGCCCTTGAGAACCCAGCTGGGTTCTAGACTGTTTTCTGGATTATCTAAGCTTGCAGCTAGAGTTGGGCTGCAAAATTTTTCCTCCAGTGCTGATATAAGAATATAGCTGGACCTTTAGTTCACAGTGGTAAAATATTTTTAAAATCTGACATAAACACAACATATTAATTACAGAAATGATGAAGGCAGAATAAAGGTGGTGGGACCCTACAAAGTCATCTTTGCAGAGTTCTTCTGCTGACTCAAACCACACTTTAGATGATGACATCCTAGCATTGATCTGAAATACATTACTTTAAAAACAGAAGCTGTTTCCGAAATAAGATCTGCTAAAGTAAGAAGCCAGCTAGAAAAACACAGATTTTAAGTCACTGAGGTTATTGGTTCAAAACAGTTTTAAATTCACTTGCCACATACAAATCTTTGAGTTTTTCCGAAACTCTTTCCTGATTTTTGGCCTTTATTTGGCTTGGAAGGTTCTGGTGAGGCAAATAAGAAGGATAAGCAGAAAGGACTGGTGCAATCAATCGTTCTATACCAGGCACACCCAGTGATATTAAAAGCTCAATGACATGGGACCTCACCATGTCTCACAATAACTTAAGAGAGTGTGAAATGTGGCACATATACACCATGGAATACTATGCAGCCATAAAAAACGATGAGTTCGTGTCCTTTGTAGGGACATGGATGAACCTGGAAACCATCATTCTCAGCAAACTGACACAAGAGCAGAAAATCAAAAACCGCATGTTCTCACTCACAGGCAGGCGCTGAACAATGAGAACACATGGACACAGGGAGGGGAGCATCACACACTTAGGTCTGTTGTGGGGGACTAGGGGAGGGACAGCAGGGAGTAGGGAGTTGGGGAGGGATAACATAGGGAGGAATGCCAGATATAGGTGATGGGGATGGAGGCAGCAAACCACATTGCCATGTATGTACCCATGAAACAATCCTGCATGTTCTTTACATGTACCCCAGAACCTAAAATGCAATAAAAATATATATATATTAAAAATAATAATAATAAAAATTTTTAAAATAAGAAAAAGAAAAAGAGTGTGGGAGGCCTGGGCAATTGTTGGCTGCAAAAGAGGCTCTCTGCAGGCATCGAAAGCACAGCACTGCAGCCCAAACTACCAGGCAGACTTCTGCCTTTCCTTCTGGAATGCACACATTGAAATGTAAATGAAATTTAGAATGAAATACCTGCTGACAGGGTTTAGTGTTCAGACTTATTGTCAAAATAGTACTGGGGTAGGGTGGGGGTGACAAGTTACTGAATTTGGGCAAAAACAAACCTGGCTTTACCCTGACAGTTGTAGGTGTTCCAGCTACACTGAATGTGCACGTGACATCAGAAGAGTTCATGTGATGAAGATTCCATTCTGGGTAATATAATATTTCAAAAAATGCAACTTAAAAGAACGGCTATCTCGAAAGGGCTTCCACCTCAGGTCATAGCACCAGGAACAAACGCCCTTCATCCCCTGAAAGCATATGAGAATACGTTCCGCCATACCTGACCTCCAGCTGAGCCCAGTCACTAGCAGAAGTGCAAGGCTCTCCAGCCATCTGTTAACCAGAACACTCACTCCCAAACTGTTCCTGGACATAATCTGATCAGACACAGCCCCCCAGAACTCTTTCCCTCCTGTACCTTTCCATTGTGTCCTTTGGAATTCCCATTCAAAGATGAGCAAACTCAACTATCTCTTAAACCTCAACGAGCTCTGAAGGTTCTCTCTGCTTCCTCATCCTAATTGAAACCTGGCTATCTCTGGAAGACTGCAAATTCCCTGAAACCCTCTCATGTGGAAGGAGATCATGCCTCTCAATCCAGTGGCTCACAGAGCCAGGTGACAGAGTGTTCTCCTTGCTCCTCAATAACACTTTCAGATCATTATTCTGCAGCAGAGGATAAAAATCGCAGTTCCTCTGAGCTCATGCCATTGAATTGTCCCTTTTTCTCCTCTCTACCTTGGTCTCAAGGCATATACAAAATCTAACAACGTCCTAATTGGCCTCCTTGTTTCTTCTAGTCCAGGCTCCATGCAGTAGCAATAGTGACCTTTTAAAATTGCCAATCAGACCGTGTCACTCTTCTGCTTAATACACCTCACTGGCTTCTTGATGGACATAAAACAAAACCTCTCCTTCCTGAGGCTCATGAGTCTCTGCGTGCCCTGGTGCCCACCTACTCCCCCAGTCTCACCACCTGGGACACTCCTCAAGCTGGCTCAGTCTGCTCCAGGGCAGGCCTCCTTTCCCCTTCCTCAAACATGCTTTGCTCTTCTCTGCCTCAGTGAGGCAGCTATCCTCCCTGGAAATGTGACCTATGAATTGAAAAAAAATCACCAGATGGCTTAGGAATAGTCCTTAAGAGTATGGCAAGGGGAAAAAAACCTCTACCACTGGGACAAGGTTTAAAAAAGTCAGGGTTGTGGGCCAAACCATGGCACACACAGAAACAACACTGAATCACTTAGTTTTCTGAGGAAACACTAGTTTGTCCTCCTAAAACTGAACGTGCTGTCACTAGTAATACAAAGCTGGGAGGCTTGTTGCAAAAATCAATTATTCCTAGTGGGAGTCAGGGCATGGATTCCAGCCTGATACAAGGGCCCAAGGAAGCAAATGAGGACTCCAACTCCTAAAGGATCTCAAGCCCGAAGATAATTCAAGTCCTACCAGGACTACCTTTCTTTATCTGCTTAAACACACACACATCCATGCGCGTGCAAACACACGCGTGCATTCTCTCTCTCTCTTTTATCCACTTACCCTCACACTCTCCAAACCATTAAATGGTCCTAGAGATGGGAGCTCAAAAACTCAACCACCACAGGCTGCTTTCCCTCCCTAAGGCTTCCCTATACTCTTTCAATGAATGCCATTTCATAGACCAAGGGCACCTTGGAGTTTAGTTTCACTGCTATGTCCTTTTTCAGTTTCCATATCTGAAAAATCACCACAGCATCAACCATTTACAACAGCTTAAAAATTCACTGCTTACTACGGCAACTTTCATGGGAAAACTTGTTGATTACTTCCATGAAGTAGCTACCAATTATTCTTCCCATTTACAAAAAAAGGAATAAGGATAAATGAAGCAGTTGAGTGCTTTTTGCCAACATCAGGGACAGAAACTGGAAATATAACCAATTTTGAAAATTTTATTACAATGTGTTTTTAAATGATCATGGCTATCAACAATTTATTTCAAGTATTTCTATTACTTATTATTTACTTATATTTATTTTGTTTACTTAAAAAAAAAAAAAAAAACCACAGAGACGGGGTCTCACTATGTTACCCAGGCTGGTCTCAAACTCCTGAGCTCAAGTGATCCTCCCACCTTGGCCTCCTGAAGTACTGGGATCACAGGTGAGAGCCATCATGCCCAGTCTCAAGTATTTCTTGTCATCTTTTAGAGTAGGTGCTATAATCAATCGGCAGAGGGATTAACAGGAAGGATAGATGACTGGCATAGCGGCAGTGGGGCTGCTGGCTAAGGTGGAGACTGTTTCCACTCTATGAAATCCTGCATAGTACTAGCTTATCTGATTTCCAAATTTAGCTTAATTTAGTATCGTATTATTTTGGATTCCAATATCTTCATTTTTTTCTAAAGTCTTTAAAAAATATCAATATTTATGATTTGACTGACCTTTCTATACTCTACTTTTCCCAGTAGTGTACAAAAAACCCACAGCCAATTGGCAAGGGAAGCACATCCAATTCATTGGGTGCTCTCACAGTTTCCACCATTAGACTTGCTTTCACAACCATCTCTTCTGGCAATACAAACAGCATTCATGAGGGCTACGGAGGACGGGTTAGAGGGCTCAACCTGCTGCAGCTCAATCACCTTGAGGTGAATAGGAGCCCCTCACATTTGCAGAATTCAGCTGATGAAGGATACAGTTTATCCAGAGGTAATTTGCTAGAAAAACAAGGCTTTTGGCATCTAAACCTCCAGTGCATCACAAACTTCCTGCTATTATCTAATAACACCCCCCCAGCCATCACTGTTTCCATGGTAACCGACAGAGAAATAGCAGCCTGCCAAATGGCTTTTGTAGTTCCTTTTCCAGCTTGCTTTTTTTCAGTATAGAATTAAAACTAGCTGGGAAAAGAACCAGACTAATCTTTGCAAACAGGAACACAATGTAGTTTGAAAAGTACAACTGGGTTTGGGACAAGAAGTATAGAAAACCTTTAATAAAACTAGCCTGATAGAAGAAAAAAGGTCTACTGAAGGATATTTGATAATCTTTATGACAGTCTTAAGACAATATAGCCTGACACCGGCCAGAATATTGATAAGATGCTCTTCACTTAGTCTTCAATTTGAACTAAACAAAAAAAGGAATCAGAATGAATGTAAAAGCAAGCTCAAATAAGTCTACTCTGTCCCCGAGTAATGACAGTAACATCATTAAAGGAAAGGGTAATTTACTCTAAAATCAAAATGAATGAGCAGCAGTTGGCAGACTTAGACTCCAGGACCGTGAAAAAAAGAACCGGCACCCAGAGTGAAATATTTAATCCCCGAGATGATGTATACATGAAGCTGACTGAGCCCATGCATGAATCAGAGGGCACTGGTGCTTACGAAACAAAGATCTCCTTACGATCTCAGCACAGGGAGAAATTGTTAGGATACAGTGTGTGGAGCTGGGGCAGCTTTCAGTAGATCAGCAGTTAACGGAGATCTGCTCACGGTGCCAGACTGCAAAACAAACAGCTGCTGCAAGGGTGGAGGAGTTTGAATTTTTTAAAAATCAAGACTATTTCTCCTTGAAAGTGGCCCAAAACAAATGCTTTTCTGTCTCAAAACTGCACACTTGAACAAAGTGCAGGAAATCTCATGACTCCCATGTCCGCCTCAGTTGAGAAACCGTGGTTCAAGTCAAATAGGCATTAACTTCTTCTCCGATGGGTCAAAGCTAATAGGAGTTTGAAAGATTCCCTCCCACAACCTCTAATACACCCTGAAGGTCTCAGTGACAGACATGAAAATTACAATCTGTAGTAGCACACCGAGATAGGTCCCTAAGAGTTACAGGAAGTCAGACTCCTACAAATCGCACACTGAAGACTAATCTAATTTGTACTTTTAAGTTTGTGCTTTTACCTTGGGCTGTATGAATCATGAGTCATGTTCTCATCAGCTGAGTTTATAAAGAAAAGTGACAAAATTTTGCAATAATCACTTCCTTTCAATCCTTTGGGAAAAAGGATTATTTATAAGATAAAGATGATGCACTCTAAGATACATTTCCAAGGCTGTCAACACAGAGAAGGGTTCTGCACTTCGAGGTTTGCTACATTTGTAGTGCCCCAGGTTTCTGGAATCAGTTACTGAGACCTGAAGGAATCTTTTCAAAAATTTAAACTTGTATCCCGTTTACACAAAAACGGAACTTACAGGTCCTGGGGAAAAAAAGTCACTTTTTACTCATGTGCGATTATAATTTCAAATATATTAACATTCAATTTCCAAATCTTAAACAAAAGCCGGAATTGAGATGATATACAAAAATTGCATCAAATTCAATCATACTTAAGACTAGGCCAGAAGCCAAAGCTTACTACAGTGAATAACCTGAAGTACCAACATGTTTATATTTCTTCCCAAATCCATTTCCTCAGCCAACTTTGTTAAAATCTCAGACAAATTTTTTTATTGGATTTGTATTCTAATCAAACCAGCTACCATCGTCACAGTGCACATTCCCTTGTCACCGGCAGACAATTACGTGGACTTTACCACTTCTAAGTAATTCATGGCCTGTATTCTCATTCATGTTCATCAACATAGACTCCAAGAAGGCTGAGGAGAAGAGAAAGCTTCAGTATGGGTCGCGGCAGAATAAGGCGCTGTTCCAAATGGCTGCCCACAGAAACAATGCCGTATGCAGTAGTTATGCTCTCCAGTTACATGTTTACCTGTAACATAACTGATGTGTACTACCAAGAAATAGTTCTTGATCACCATGTATTATATCTTTATATGAGACAATGAAGAAATTCAGCTGTCTGAAGGGGAGAAGAAATGGGGTATTTCTGGGCACCAGAATATTGTTAATGTGTAATATTTGGAAACTGCTTGTACAGTAAAATGATTTATCCAAAAAGCACACTTAGGGAATTCTTAAGCTCCAAATCTATAAATAGGCCCACATTTTTAAAAAAGGTGGTAGTGGTGGTGGTGATGAATGTATGTGTGTAAAGAAACAGTAACTGAAGACTGAAATACTGAGCAACAAGGAAAGTAAGTGTGAAGAACTAAAAACCATTATTATACCAAAGGCTATATATACTGTAGCTTATTTGCCAATCAGGAGGCCAGAAGGATAACTCTAAGGCACAGCACTAGCATATGCTAGATGAGCTCCAGCAGAAGAGAGATGATTTCATCTTACTCATTCACTGCTACAGCCCCCAGTCCTAGGACCACTCCTGGCAACAAGCTGATGTCCCATACATCTGGCTTGAGAAAAGAGTCTGAACTTAAATAATTAGACATACAGTGTTTCTCTATTATTTATATAACAGGAGTCTTACTAAGAGCAGAATGAATTCTTCACACATGTGAACTTGGTATTCAACTGAGTGCAGGCCTGTGTACCGAAGTATAATCCTATCTAAAAAAATATAGCAAAAGTTGGTTTGTCTGATTCTCCTTGGTACATGAGAAGGCTGCTTGCCAATGTAACTGAAGGCTTAGGGAGCGAGTTCGCTTAGGAAGCAAGTTCGCTCAAAAAAACACTGGTAACTAACAATCCCCTAACAATAATCACACTGTCAATGTAAACATAAGAAAACCTAATCAATGGAAATTATACCAACAAAAGGTGCTTAATGGCATATATGCAAAATTACACAATATGCTTTAAAAATACCATGCATGGAAACCCAGTACACAACAGGAAAACAATCTGTTAACTGTATTCTTATTGAGGTATATCTGATGAAGAACAGACATGACCACTGACTAATAATGATGTGGTCTGGCTTAGGTCTACTCAAAAAACAGCTTGGGCCAGGCACAATGGCTCACGCCTATAATCCCAGCACTTTGAGAGGCCAAGGTGGGCAGATGACCTGTGGTCAGGAGTTTGAGAACAGCCTGGCCAACATGGCAAAACCCCATCTCTCCTAAAAACACAAAAATTAGCTGGGCATGCTGGCATATGCCTGTGATCCCAGCTACTCAGGAGGGTGAGGCAGGAGAATCGCTTGAACCAGGGAGGCAGAGGTTGCAATGAGCAGAGAGGGCGCCACTGCACTCAAGCCTGGGCAACAGAGTGAGACTCCGTCTCTGAAAAAAAACAAACAAAAAAACAGCCCGTTGGTTGGACTTCCACACTGACTGGGTCTGGTTTAACGTTGTAAGCTGAATGATCAGGAATGCTTGTTAGAAAGATACAAACCCTGAAAATAAAATAATTTGCTCTTTGCTTGGTGTTACTATCTTTCTCAGTCCTAAGGTGCTTCATTTCTGATTTTTTTTAATTTATAACCCTAGTATTCCTCAAATGTCACACAACCTAAGTAAGAGCTGGGGTGGAAACAGAAGTTATTATATAGTTATTAATATTCTGGTCACTGCTTTTCTACCTGAATGTGGACAGATCACCACCTCTGATAATCTGGCTTGAGTTTCCTTTCTCTGAAAGAGTTACAGATTAACCTTTATTTCAGGAGAAGGCCAAGAAGAAACAAAGATACACGTAATGCTCCCTTACAGAAAACTGGCCATACTACCATGAAGAACACTTAAAATAAAGGCTTCTTCAGGGGCTTCTTCCTTAGACTCCTTCCTCTTCCTGAGCCTCCCACTAGATTGAGTCATCCTTCTATAGGCTTTCCTTCACAGCACTGATCACAATTGCAATTATCTGAGAAATTGGCAATATTCATCTACCCCAACTAGACTGTATCTCCGCGAGGACAGGGAGTTCATCCCTTCCATCAGTGAAATGAGCCCCCAGCACCTAGCAGAAGGCAGCCAATTCTTGTTGGATACGTAAATGAATGAAGGAGTACTATGGAAGTCAAAAGTTAACCATGGGGAAGCAATCACTTGAAAATGTTTCATCACCAATTCCCATGCTTTAAATCTGAAAGTAGAAGCCTTTAGGAGTTCTACTTTTTTCACAGACTAATAAGAGACAGGAAGAGCATAAGAGAAAGAGGATACTCACTGGTGGTGGCTTCTTTCTCATCTCAAATGTGCGTGTGGCACCAAAACTGAGTGAAGCAATGATGGGGCACCTCCCTAGTGAAGGTTCATCATCGCTGTGCCAGTCCACGCTGTCCTTCTCATTTCGGTAAAGGTTGCAGAGTAAGGAGTTGAAGGTGTGGCCGGTGTTCTCTTCAATGCGGCTCTTCAGTGTGCGCAGCACAGGATGCCACTGCGATCCACAGACCAAGAAAAGGGCAGAGACAGTCGCATCACACATAAAATGGAGGCCACATGGAAAAACAGAAGAAAGGGCAAAATCAGCCACGTTATAACCAGGCACGAAACAAGCAAACCACTTGGAATGCAATAAACAGAAGGCAAGAAACGTGGTTTAATTCCCTCCCATCATTTCTATTTTGAAGCAAGTTGATCTCTGGAATTTTATAAAAGTACTAAATTTAGTACAGCAATATCTTGAGGACCAGGATCTAACTACCCATCTCACCCTTTCCATGTTAAATACATGGCCGTTGCAAAGAAGCAGGTAGCCGTATATTCAGAGCAGTAACCTTGGTAAGTCATTAAGGTGGTAAGTGGAGCAGCAAAGCTGACATGTCACTAGGCAGTCAGCAGACCCAGACTGAAGCCTGAGGAATGAAACAACTTTCCTGCTGGGTGGCCCTCTGTTCATTCCATTCCTGTTTTACCCTGAACGGGAGAACTGCTTTTTAAAAAAGACATTTAGTATTTCCAGAGTGGCTAACTTCCTAAAAACATAACCTGAAGAGTAAAAACATTCCTTTCTAGGGAGTGAGAATCATGATATGCTCCCGACAAGTGCATGAGCTGTCAAGGACAGAAGACACGGCCCTGTCTCCTGGGCACTGGCTTCACTGATGTAATTCATATTTGGAACTCTTTTGCCACGTATACCACGGGAAGCTATGCCCCTAACCTTAGACTGTACTTGGGAGCTACAAACAACATACCTTATATTGGTTCTTGCTGGAATTCTGTCTTTTCTCCCAGAAATCTTGAGTACTTTACAAAGCTTCCTTTAGAACAATGGTTCTCAAAGTTTACATTAGAAATTATTGAGAAGCCCAAAGAACATTTGTTTATATTGGTTACAGCCATCAGCTTTTACCACATTTAAAATTAAAACTGAAAAAAATTTCAACTACTGATTAAATGAAAGGGCAGGCATGGTGGCTCACACCTATAATCCCAGCACTTTGGGAGGCTGAGGTGGGCAGATCAATGAGGTCAGGAGTTTAAGACCAGCCTGGCCAATATGGTGAAACCCCATCCTGGCCATTATGGTGAAACCCCATCTCTACTAAAAACACAAAAATCAGCCGGGCGTGGTGGTGCACGCCTGAAGTCCCACCTACAACATACTTGGGAGGCTGTGGCAGAAAAATTGCTTGAACCCGGGAGGCGGAGATTGCAGTGAGCCGAGATCGTGCCACTGTACTCCAGCCCTGGTGATAAAGCGAGACTCTGTCTCAAAAAAAAAATGCAATGACAAATTGATTACATGTTAACATCAACATTTTTATGAAAAATAACTATAATGTCCAATACAAATAATTGAATAATAGATGAGAAGGGTGACATTGTTTTGCAAATCTTTTAAATATCTAACTTAATAGAAGAGAGCTGATTCTCATATTTGCTTCTGCATTCAATCTGTTAAAATAAGTTATTTTTATTGAAGTATATGAAAGAAATTGGCTTCACACAGGTATGTAGTTTACCTTTTCAAATAACTGTAGATATTCTTCTTTGATATTATACCAAAACTCAACAAATGCTGTTTCGTTAAAGGTTAGTTGCAATGTGGAACCTGAAACCATTTCAAACTTTTCATATTCTTTTATATAAATGCACTGTCAGCCTGGGCAATAAAGTAAGATGTCCCCCTCTACAAAAAATATTTATAAAAATTTTAGCCAGGCACAGTGGCCCATGTTTGTGGTCCCAGCTACTTAGGACACTGAGGCAGGAGGATCACTTGAGCCCAGGAGTTCAAGACTGTTGTGATTTAGGATTGAGCCACTGTGCTCACTCCAGCCTGGGCAACAGAGTAAGAACCAGTGTCTCTAAAAAAAAATGCTTTAAATAAAAAATAAACAAAGCCATTGGTCCAGCCTGCAATTTGAATGAATCTTTAACCTTGTATGGTTTTGTAACATCAACCACTGGTCATCTGGAAAATATTAGTTCACTAAGTTATACAGATCTTCTAAATGCTGATGCATTTCATTATACAATAACAAAAAAATTTCTCATTCAACAATATTACCACTGATCTCAGCAGAAAAGCCTAAATAATGGGAAGAAGTCAGGCTCAAAGTGGCTATGATGGTTAATATTGAGTGTTAACTTGCCTGGATTGAAGGATACAAACTACTGATCCTGGGTGTGTCTGTGAGGGTGTTGCAAAAAGAGATTAACATTTGAATCAGTGGGCTGGGGAAGGCAGATCCACCCTTAATCTGGTGGGCACAATCTAATCAACTGCCAATGAATATAAAGCAGGCAGAAAAATGTGAAAAGGAGAGACTGGTCTTGCCTCCCAGCCTACATCTTTCTCCCATGCTGGATGCTTCCTGCCCTCAAACATTGGACTCCAAGTTCTTCAGTTTTGGGACTCAGACTGGCTCTCCTTCTTCCTCAGCTTGCAGACAGCCTATTGTGGGATCTTGTGATCGCGTAAGTTAATTTTTAATATACACCGTATATATATGTGTGTGTGTGTGTGTGTGTGTGTGTGTGTGTATTTATGTGTGTATATGTATGTGTATATATGTGTGTGTATGTGTATATATGTGTATATGTGTGTATATATGTGTATGTGTGTGTATATGTATATTTATGTGTGTATGTGTGTGTGTATGTATGTGTGTGTATATATATGTGTGCAATGTGTGTGTGTGTGTGTGTGTGTGTGTGTGTGTATCCCCTTTCCGTTCTGTCCCTCGAGAGAACCCTGACTAATACAGTGGCAGATAGCAGTTTTCCAAAATTCTAATTTTTGCTTGAAAACTCAACTTTTATCGTTAGTAAAAAATCTTGTCCATTGTTTTCCTTGAAGTGACATTCACTTCACTCATTTATGAGGAAATGTCTGCCAACTACTCAAGTTTGAATAACCACAGTTGGTCTGCCACTTGTATTTTAAGTAAAAGCAATCCACAACAAGAGTAGCTAGTTCAGCTTACATCATCTCAAACAATCACACTTCAGTTTGCAGCAGGAGTGCTTTAGGCATACTTTTAATTTCATCAGGAAGACTATTCGGAAGACACACACTCAAAGACCAAAACTAATAATGTTTACTACTTCATCCAGAGACATTCTTAAATGAAACTGGCATTTTTAAAAGTTGACACTGGAAGGACATGATGGTGAGGAACACAGTGACTACTAGTACTGTTTGGTGACATGGTTTGACTCATGCTAAGGTGCTGGCAGCTTCATCCACCATTTCCATCAGTGGAATCCAACACAGTGAAAACACCATATGGACTTAGTATTATTATGAAAATAGTTTTAGCTGTAGATTCCCAAAGAAGGTTTCAGGAACCCTTTCCCAGGATCTACAGGTTATACTCTAAGAACTTAAGAACTGCTACTTTAGGGAACTCCTTGAATGTCTATTGTATTAGTCTGTTCTCATGCTGCCAACAAAGACATACCCAAGACTGGGTAATTTACAAAGAAAAGGAGATTCAATGACAGTTCCACATAGCTGGGGAGGCCTCACAATCATGGCAGAAGGCAAAGGAGGAGCACAGTCACATTTTACATGGTGGCAGGCAAGACAGCATGTGCTGGAGAACTCCATTTATAAAACCATCAGATCTCATCAGACTTATCCACTACCACGAGAACAGTATGGAGGAAACTGTTCCCATGATTCGATTATCTCCACCTGGCCCTGCCCTTGATATGTGGGGATTATTACAATTCAAGGTGAGATTTGCATGGGGACACAGCCAAACTATACCATGTTATATGTTTCATGGTGAAGAAACGCATGTGCAGCAAAGGAGTATATCCCATGGTTATTGTCAGGTAAAACTGCCACGGGGGCTTACATAAGAATCACTCAGCTTTACTCTGATGCGAAAACTATGGGTAAAGTTGGAATTCCTTGTGCTGGATATTACGTTAGAATATTATATTCTAAGCAGGGGATTTTAAAATAAACAGCAACAAAAACAAACAGTTGGCCAGTGGGACACCTGGGGAGACTTGGGAAGGCTCTGAAAGTTGGAAGTTTCTGTATCTCTTGTTCTCCTTTTTATTGTGGTAGAAAAATACATAACATGAGATCCACCCTCATAAAACAAAAATATTAAATTAATCTTTGTTCAAGAAAATAAATTTCAAAGTGAAATTCCAATAATAATGTCAGCAGGCTGTATTTCCTATTTACTTTACAGCTTTAAATTTATCTTCATGGAGATAAAGATCAGATGCTAGAATTACACACTTAACAAGAAAAACAAGAATGTAAAGGAGGAAGACAGGATTTTTTTCTACAATGTCACTGAGAATCTAATTAGCACTTCCCTGAATTGCTTAAGGACTCAGTACTGAGATAACATAAAGTCTGCATTGTTTCCAAGTAGGTATTTTTTTTTCTCGGTTATTTTTGGTAGTGAAGTAGAGAGAAAAGGAAGAAAAAGGGGGATAATGAACTAGAGGATTAATTTAGACTCTCCAACCAATACTCTATATACAGATTCCTCCGAACTGAATGTCTAAATTAAAATTCAGCATTATCTCACTCAGTGAAGACATTGTATCCTTAAAAGACATTTTAGGAAAAGCATACAAAAAATATGAATCACAGAAGTAAAAGGAGCTATTCAGTGGATTTCAAACAGTGTTGTATAGAGTTCTAGGTACCTCAGTGGTACTTCTAGGTGTACAGGAGAAGAAAGCAGAGGTCAAGTTGGTGGGACTCCCAGCCAGCCAAGCTGTGATCTGTTTTACACACTGGGTTCATATGAGATTTAGTTCAAACAGAAACTAAAACAAGATTAAAGGCCTATGACTGAAACTACTCTGTATGAGATATCAAGCTTCAGGTAACAACAATTTTTAAGCTAAACAAGTACTCCCAACATACATATACACACACATTAGTGAATCCTCCTTTAAAAAAATCTGAGAAACCAGGGTGTGGCTGGTAATCACAACTATTCAAGGAAGCTGAGGCAGGAGGATCACTTGAGCTCAGGTGTTCAAGACCAGCCTGGGCAACATAACAAGACCCTATATTTAAATTTAAAATGAAAATAAATAAAAATCTGAGAAAGGGCAACTCTTTTTTGTTCAATATAATATATAAATGAACTAAATATATCAGCAATAAAAAAGTTATGAGCTTTCATAGCTAAATGAAATGTAGTGTGTGTGTGTGTGTGTGTGTGTGTGTGTTTGAGACAGGGTCTCACTCCGTCTCCCAGGCTGGAATGGAGGACAGTGGTGTGATCATAGTTCACTGTAACCTCAAATTCCTGGGCTCAAGCGAACCTCCTGCCTCGGGCTCCTGAGTAGCTAGGATTATAGGCAGGCACCAGTATACCTGGATAATTTTGAAATTTTTGTAGACAAGGCATCTCACGATGTTGCCCAGGCTGGTTATGAACTCCTGGCCTCAAGTGATCCTTCTACCTTGGCCTCCCAAAGTGTTGGGATTATAGACATGAGCCACCACCCTGGCCTATTTTATTTTTACAGAAAAAAGACTCTCTAAGTATATTTGTCTAAAATAACAAGATTGGAACTAAAATATCAGGTAGTAGAAATATCAAGAATTTTAATATTTTTCATGTTTATCTGAAGTTTCTAAATCTTCAATAACAAGCACATACTAATAACATTTTTTAAAAAGGACTGTCATAAATTATTTTGAAGAGTTGTCAAAATGTTCCCAAAGTGTGAGACAGTAAGAGGCTACTTTACTCAGCAGATCCTATGTGCTTTGTGTTTATTCCCAGTGGTTCTTAACCGGGGGAATTTTGCCCCCCAGCAGATGTTTACCAATGTCTTGAGTTGGTTTTGGTTGTCACAACTGGGTGAGGGGTGCCACTGGCATCTAGCGGGTGGAGGTCATGGATACTGCTAAACATCCTACAACGCAAAGGATAGACCCACAAGAAAGAATTATCCAGCCCAAAAGGGCAATACTGCTGAAGCTGAAAGATCTTGCTCTAAAAAATTAACTAGAATGAATAAGAACTTCCCCATAGCCCATTTAATCTTCAGATTCTCTGCTATGACTACTGACAAGAAGATAAATTAATTCTGATAGAAACAAGGAAAACAGGCTATGTTGGACTGGTCTAATTCCATAATCTCCATGTTTCCAAATCAACCTCAGATAGAAAAGGTCTCGGCACTTCCCTGGATCACATTCTAAACGCAGCCCTTGAAAGCAAAGCATACAGCTGTCTCCCTATATGAAAAAGCCATGTTCCCTCAGTCAATGTTTCCTCCCTGAACATTTTAGTAAAGTGGTAGCTTGTGATTACAAATTTCTAGAAACTCTGAAATGTGTTACATTTCTGTATATCCCAATACCATAAGAAAAACTCCATTTTCTCCAAAGTCTCTTTCAATAAAACATAACGTTATTTGCCAAAGGCAAGATTCCAGGAACTAAACAGTGAGCTGTTTCTTGGACTTTAACTCTGTCCCCTGGATGAGCTTAATTTATATACTAGGATATCTTCGTCTACTGTCATGGAAATTTTTTAAAAACAAAAGCAGCAGCAGAAACAAGCCAAAGCCGTAATCATTTGGAAGTCTGAGAACTGCAGCCATAGAATGAATACAAGTTAACAAGAAAAACACTAGATTTTTTTTTTTCACAAATAGCAAAGAGCCCGAGAAACAGAAAGAGACATACTGACCTCACTAGCCAGTCATAAGGACTCAGCCCCACAGCAAATGCATACCAGGGTGTACACAGAAGGATTACAGCCAGAAAAGCTTGGGAAAGAGGGATATTAAGAGAAGTAGTTCACTTTCCTGAAATCCTAGACTCTGGTTTAGCTTACTCTTGTTCTAGTTTTTTTCTCATTCTCTAGTTCATCTGTAGATCAAAAGCATATGGAGGATGACAAGCACAAAGACTCAATGCTTCAACCCAGAGAGTTTTTCCGAACTAGGAACCAGCAGGCATCTCTGCAAGGTAGTTATTTTATAGCACTCAACACACAGTATATAGTCTATAAAACTATACCAATGACAATACAGTATTTTGACATACGTGAGGATTTGGTTCCATAGTGATTCTTGAATAAGTGTAAGGAAGTTCTCCATACCATGCTGTAAGTCTTGGTTGCTGATAAGTTATATCTAAGAAAGAAAATACAGGGCCTTTGAAATGGATTAATGCTATTTAAGGTGTTACTACTGAGTGCTAACTCTGTCTTGCAATGTGCTATGAGAAATAAAGGAAAAGAATGGGCTCTGACCCAGAGTTCCACCTTCATAGAAGATATGGGACTTGGCAAGTAGAATGGACAAGAGAAGCCATGTTGGCAGACACAGTATGGGCAAAGGCTCTCAGATGAGAACATGGGTGACTCGGCTGTATAAGTGAAGACATAAATAAGAGAGGGCAAAGGGTCACACTGGGGAACAGTGGCTCAGACTAGGGACGGTCTCAAAAAGCAGAATATGGAACCTGAACCCATCTGTAGAAATTTGTGGCACCAACATCCATATGAGAAACAAGACAAACTGCTCAATCATGTGTCCAATGTTGGGTAAACCTTTTTGATTCGATGCAGGAAGAAGTGCCCTGATCGACTGTTGCATGCAGCTGATTTTCATCAGCAGACTCTGATATTCCAATTTAGAGAAGCAGTTATCCATAGATCCATTCTTTTTCCCACAACTGGTATCAGCCACAACAACAACAATAACCACAATAGCGGCAGCAGCTAATACTCACTGAGGGGTTACTGTACACCAGGCAGTCTCATGGGTTACCTCATTTTATTAACACAACAACCTTACAAGATAGACAGTATTATTAGTTTAACTTTACAGATAAGAAAACCAGGGATCAGAGGGTTACTTAACTGTCATTTGCTTAAAATTAACAACTACTTTGAATGACAGAACCAACAATCAAAGCCATGTCTGTCACCAAAAGCCCTGCTGTAGAAATTGCTGGGAATTGAGAGAAGGCTGCCCTGCAGAAGCCGACTGATTCTGATGCATGAGTAACAAAAATGAAGCCAGCAGAGTGGGCCTTTTGTATCTGTGGGTTCCACATCCACCATGGATCAAAAATACTCAAATCATGGATCAAAAATACTAAAAAAAAAAAAAAAAAAAAAAAAAAAAAAGTATAAAAATTAACAATACAACAACAAAAAAACAGTATAACAACTATTTACATAGCACTTACATTGCATTAGGTATATAAGTGATCTAGAGATGATTTAAAGTATATTAGAGGATGTGCATAGGTTATACGCACATACTATGATAGTTTTTATAAACAGACTTGAACATACATGAATTTCAGTAACCAGAGAGAATCTCGGAACCAATCCCCTGTGGATACTGAGGGACAAATAAATATACTTTGCTTCTTTCTTTACAGAAAATTTAAATTCAATGTGCCAGAAAGAAAATTCTATGCTACAGCACAGACGCCCCCCAGTGACCGCCTGTGGTATAACAGGCACAGTTGGCTTTTGGATGCCCGCAGAGAAGCAGGTTCCAACTTAGGTAACAAACTGCTGTGTCACTTTTACAAGCTCAGTAGAATACAGATGCCGAAGCGGACTCTTCTGGTGAAAGTTAAAGAAGAATAAAAAGTCAGGAAGGAGTGTGAAAGAATGTATGCAAAATGGAATCAGAAAGAAGAAAAGGAAAAAGCTGGCACCATTTGAAGCAATATAGTCGCTGAACAAAGACAAAAGCAGATAAATACAGTTCAGCCAACCAAATTTCCTTTGGTTCCTTGAACTGGTACCTCTCTACTCCTGCCATGTTCTCTCTGATCTCTGGGCCTTCCACCTGCTGTTTCTTCTGCCTGGAATACTCTTCCCTGTCCTCTTTGGCTAATTGTACTCATTCTTAGTATCTCAGGTTTTGAATTTCTGTTTAAGACTGACTAGCTGTGGTGAGCAGAGGCAATGGTATGGTATTAGGAAACATTCCAGAGAGGGAGAACAGGCAGCACGGACTGTGAGCCCAGGGATCTACTTACCCTCTCTGATGCCGGTCCTCTGTTTCCAGGGCACATCTTGACAAAGCTGTTCCAACATCCAGTCAGCTTCTTTTACATCAACAAAGCCAGGATACAAATGGAGCCTGGGTGCAGAATGAACCATTGTTAACCAAAGAACATGGAAAAGATAAGTTAGACTCTAAACGTCAGTGGAAAAAGTTAATCTGGATGCAGCCACTAATGGGTAGATGAAATCTTACACAGCTCCCAGAGCAAGCAGAGCCAACATCACCCAGGTCATGAGGCTCCAGATGTAAAATAAAATCCTTTCGCGTTGGGGCAAATAAAGGAGGCAATGAAGGATAAAGGGATGATAGGGTGAGGGCTTTTATAGATCATACTTCAAACAGTACTCCAGTACTGCTTAGCTGTGAAACCCTGGGCAAGTTACTGAACCGCTCCGAACTTTGGTTTTCTCATTTGCAACCTGAGATGACATCCATCTCATAGGTTCACCGTGAGGAGTAAATAGAATAACTAATAAGGTCAAGCGCAGTAGCTCATGCCTGTAATCCCAGAACTTTGGGAGGCTGAAGTGGGTGGATCACCTGATGTCAGGAGTTCAAGACCACCCTGACTAACATAGTGAAACCCCATCTCTACTAAAAATACAAAAAATTAGCTGGGCGTGGTGATGCATGCCTGTAGTTCCAGCTACTCGGGAGGTGAAGGGAGAAGAACCGCTTGAACCCAGAGGTAGAGGGTGCAGTGAGCTGAGATCGCACCATTGCACTCCAGCCTGGGCTACAAGAGCAAAACACCATCTAAACAAAAACAAAACAAAAACCTAATAAAATGCCTGGCCCTGTTTTATTTAAACAATTGGTCGTCTTCTGAGACTATGCTAATTCTAGGGAAAGCTAGAGCCCATTATGACTGTATCAAAATAAACACAGCTAATGAGGGTTCTCTCTCCCACTGAATATGTGTTTATTTCAACAATGCCAACTCAGCTCAACATAATTTTGGATATGTTTCTTAAGACATCTTCTGAAAGCCCACGGAAGATTCTCTTAAACTGCCTTGGTAGAAAATCTTCACTCTTTGAAGGTGCGTCTGATTTTTTGAAAGAGCCAAAGCTTACCTGAAGCCATACCTAGTTAACAATGAGATATGACCAAAATGATAAAACTGGCTTTTTTTCAGTGACTTGCTTTAAAAGAAAAGTTCCAAAAAGGGTTATATACCATGGCAGAGTCACTGTTCCAGCAGTAGCTCTTTTTAAGAAACTCATTTAGATGTGTACCTTCTGATATATTTGTTTTAAATGTCTCATTATTTTATAGTGACAATTAGTATACTCACGCAGTAAGGTGATGCTTTCAAATGTTTTTAAATCAATGACTAATGCCTAATATATCCTAAACATATGCATTACCTACTGAAATCTACCCTAGGCCAGGTATGGTGGTTCATGCTTATAATCCCAGCACTTTGGGAGGCCAAGGTGGGCACATCGATTGAGCCCAGGAGTTCAAGGCCAGCCTGGGCAACATGGTGAAACCCCATCACTACCAAAAAATATATATATATATAAAAATTAGCCAGGTGTGGTGGCGCACACCTGTAGTCCCAGCTACTCGGAGGCTGAAGTGGGAGGATGGCTTGAGCCCAGGAGGCAGAGGTTGCAGTGAGCCAAGATCATGCCACAGCACCCCAGTGTGGGTGAAAGAGCCAGACCCCATCTCAAAAACAAAAAAAAACAAAAAAAGAAATTTACTCTAGTGTAGCAATATGTATGTTATAAACAATAATATATAATATGTAATATACATGAAATATAATAATAATATAATGTGGTACTCACAGCACAGAAGTCCAGGCTAGACCCAACTCTAATATCAAGTTACTATGCAGCACTAAGAAAAAATATTCAGGCCAGGCTTGGTGGCTCACACCTGTACTCCCAGCACTTTGAGAGACTGACGTAGGTGGATCACCTGAGGTCAGGAGTTCGAGACCAGCCTGACCAACATGGTAAAACCTCATCTCTACTAAAAACACAAAAAAAATTAGCTGGGATTGGTGGCACATGCCTGTAATCCCAGCTACTTGGGAGGCTAAGGCAGGAGAATGTCTTGAACCCGGGAGGCAGAGGTTGCAGTGAGCCAAGATAGTGCCATTACACTCCAGCCTGGGCAACGAGAAAAAAGAAAAAACATTCAATCTTCCTAGGTCTCATTTCCTCATCTAAAAAACTGGGGAAGCAATAGCTGCTGTATCTGACAGAAAGGTCAGGAACTACATGCGAAAATGTCTGGATGCTAGAAATACTATATAAAAAGGAGATATTATCAAATTTTTGCTCCCCAAGAATTTAAGGGGCAGAAGTTACCTATATGAAATAAGGGAGTAGACTTTTTTAAACTTTAAGTTTGAGGTACATGTGCAGGTTTGTTATATAGGTACACATGTGTCATGGGGGGTCTGTTGTATAGATTATTTCATCATCCAGGTGTTAAGTCTAGTGCCCATTAGTTACTTTTCCTGATCCTCTCCCTCTTCCCACCCTCCACCCGCCGGCAGGCACCAGTGTCTATTGTTCCCCTCTATGTGTCCCTGTGTTCTCATCATTTGGCTCCCACTTACAAGTGAGAACATGTGGTATTTGGTTTTCTGTTCCCACATTAGCTTGCTGAGGAAAAGGTCTCTACCTCCATCCAGGCTCCTGCAAAGGACATGCTTTCCTTCCTTTTAATGGCTGCATAGTATTCCATAGTGTATACGTAGCACATTATCTAGGGGAGAAGACTATTTTGAGAGACTATAAGTCAGAGATAATCCTTCTTCCTTGTGAGGATTTACTTACCTAGATATACCTGTGGGTGACAGGCTGATTTCATACACACCCGCTCTGCTAAAGAAACAAAGGAAAAAGACTTGTTAGTTTGAGACAAAATATGCCCTACCCAGTGGAAGAGTTATCCTTCTGAAAGCCAAAGTCCTGACGCACCAAAGTCATTTAACTATAAGAGAGCACTTGAGGAAGGCATAATCCCCACCTTCTTCTGCCACTGAGATAAAGGGTAAGATAATGGTGCATCATTAATGGCACTGGGAATGGAAGTGTGACAGGATCAGGCCATGGAGACAAGATCAATTCTGATTCTACTCCTTTATATTTTACCCATTACTGAGGCAGATATGGTCTAGGAATCTACTGCACCAAGAGGTGTCAAAGAGGTGTCAACTAGAGCACTCCTTTGGAAAACGTGGAATAGGGGATACATTTAACAGGCAGCAAGCACATCTCAGGGCTCTGGGCTTCTGTTGCTTTCAAAGATATACATCTGATGAGGTTCCTCTTCTGATTAAAATCCTCCAATGGCACCCCAAAACTGCATTCAAGGTCCTCATAATGTAGCTCTGTCTTCTGACAGCTCCCATAAACTCATCATCCGCCAGCAGCAATCAACTGCTTGAACACACCACTAGGCTTCTAACTCCATGCTTTTTGACATGCTGGAATGCCACCCTGCCACTCAGCAGCCTCAACCCAATCCACCTCCAGCTTTGGAAGACTCTAATTCACCTTTCAAAAATCCCAGCTTCAGCATCACCTCTTCTAAGCTTTTCCTGAACTTTAATCCAGGCAAATAATATTAACCTCTCATCCTCTGTGTTACCACTAGACCTTAGATAGAGTCTACTATTTCATGCTGTACAGGATTACAACTTACCTGATTACATGCCTATTTCATTTACTAGACTGTGGGCACCTGAGGGGCAAGGAATGGGTTGTTTCCCAGTGTCTGCGCATAGCAGATAGGCAATAAAGGTTTACTGAATTTAATCAAATGTGAAAATGTATAAGGCTGTTGCAGAGCTGCCAGGTGGTAAGGCCCATAATGAGAAAAGTGACACAGACTGGATGGGTGTATCTAGCAAGACAACTGTGTCAGATCCTTCTCAGAGAGAAACGTTATAGAGAATAATACAAAGGGACAGTTTTCACATCACCCTCTGTCATGGGAGTTAGTGGTTCATGATCTCTGAGCTAGGCTTTTAAGTAGATGTACGAGTCCCTTTCAGCCAAAATGCAGTCATAGCTGTCACACATACTTATCACATTTTCTACATGCATTGTCTATAAAGTTTTCCTGGTTATACAGAGAATAAAATGTTTCAATATGATATATTTTTGGCCCATATTCAGAAATTGGCTCACTTTAAACGTAGAAGACGTTTCTGGATTTTTTTTTTTTAACCTAGCACAGTTAACTTTAAGTAACCAGAATTACGAGTCTAGGGCCAAGTAGGAATGAGTTCTGTCATTTTTCTCTGATAATTGCCCATTTATTGGGGGCCAAATGTCGCATCAGTAGCTTGCAACGTTTCATGGTTTTGTTTATTCTCCTTATCACCAATGAAGGCACTAACACACTTGGGGTTTTTTTGTTTTTTTAGAGACAGAGTCTCACTCTGTCTCCAGGCTGTAGTGCAGTGGTGTGTTCTCGGCTCACTGCAACCTCTGCCCCGCGGGTTCAGGCGATTCTCCTGTCTCAGCATCCTGAGTAGCTGGGACTACAGGCATGCATCACCATGCCCAGCTAATATTTTTATATTTTTAATACAGATGGGGTTTCAACATGTTGGCTAGAATGGTCTTGATCTCCTGACCTCATGATCCTCCCGCCTCGGCCTCGCAAAGTGCTGGGATTACAGGCATGAGCCACGGCATCTGGCAACTCATTTTTCTTAAAACAACTAAAGGCCTGGTATGGTAGCTCATCCCTGTAATATCAGTCCTTTGGGAGATGGAGGTGGAAGGATCATTTGAGCCCAGGAAATCGAGACCAGCCCAGGCAACATAGGGAGATTTCATCTCTACAAAAAAATATTTTTTAAATTAGCCAAGCATGGTGGTATACGCCTGTAGTCCCACATACTTGGAGGCTGAGGTGGGAGGATCACCTGAGCCCAGAAGACGGAGGCTACAATAAGTTATGATTATGCCACCGTACTCCAGTTTGAATAATAAAGTGAGAGCCTGTTCCCAAAAAATGAAAAAATAATTTAAACAACTGAAGACTACCAGAACTAGCCTGCGACTTTTTCGAAGATATACAAGCCAACCTGCAAGCAGTCAAAGAGCGTCACAAAAAATTGCTCATAGGCAGGAACACATATCTCATGCTAATTTACTAAGATATAAGAATAGTTTCTACTGACAATTTATCCACATCAGATGAAGATTGACAAGCATGAAAAGAGGAGTCAAAGCATCTCTCACTAACTTTGGACAAGAACATTTTAGACACATACCAATATAAGAAGAATGTTTACTATCATTTAAATTGTTCTGGAATAATTACGTGGTTTTAATAAATGGACTGTAAGGTCATCTGCAGCAGTAGCAGTTTTCATAAACATTGCTAGAAAAATGGCAATTAATGGCTTCTTAAAGAACCATGCTTCAATGACTCAGGAAAAATTCCTCTCTGCCTTTGCCTGAGAGGTTTAGCTGACTGTCTACAGATATTGTGAAATAGGGCCAGGAAATCTACACGAGTCAAAGTTTAACATACGGCTATCTTGCTGCATTTTCCATACCACCAGCAAATTCAGCAAAATCTCAAAAGATCAAGTTTAAAGATATTTGAGATGGGAATATCCCAGGCTAAAATTAAGACACTATTGGGCCTTATTTCTCTTCCAGATGGAAAAAAAAGAGAGAGGAAAGATTCCAGGCTCTTCATTTCACTGTGGGCAAAAATTACAGGAAGACAGCAAATTACTTACTCAATCACTCGTGGCTCTGGAGCTCTACGTATTACCTGCAAGGAAATAAGCAGATCTTACTTCTGGAACATTCGTAATCCTCATGGATACCAACTTACCGTATCTTCCCATTTCTGGTCAAAATAAAGTTAAAAACGATCCCTTTTCTATTCCAACTTCTCACTACCCCGCCAGTGACCCTTGTCTCTGCTCTTCTTAAAGCTACTTCACATTTGCTAACAGACAGTAAAAGAAGATACAATTATTAATAGAATAAATCTTCCCAGCTGCCAGCAGCTCTGGAAAAATCTTCTTGACAATAAGATTTTTTAACATAGAAAGTATACTATAAAATAAGGAGCTTTTTTTTTTTTTTTTTTTTTGAGATGGAGTCTTGCTCCTGTTGCCCAGGCTGGAGTGCAATGGCGCTATCTCGGCTCAGTTGTTATAAAGACAAATACCTGTATCCATCCTAAATCAGATTTTCTGGAGGTGGGCCATGGGTGTTTTGAACAAACTTCCAGGGAAGTCTCATGAACCCACCTCCTGGGTTCAAGTGATTCTCCTGCCTCAGCCTCCCAAGTAGCTGGGATTGCAGGCACCTGCCACCATGCCAGGCTAATTTTTGTACTTTCAGTAGAGACAGGGTTTTGCCATGTTGGCCAGGTTGGTCTCAAACTCCTGACTTCAGGTGATCTACCCGCCTCAGCCTCCCAAAGTGCTGGGATTACAGGCATCAGTCACTGCTCCCAGCCTACAGCTTTAATAATTATTTAGAGTCATTACTACAGCAAGATACCCAACATTTTAACTTTTCCACGTTATTAAAAAGTAAATCTTCACTGTTTCCTACATTTTTTTCTCATAGGAAAAAAGGGCTAAAAATCAGGCATTTTGCTGTAATAACTGAAATTTTAATCTAATTCCAAAGATGTTGAAGTGCAATAGCACTGAAGAGAGCACAGTTTTAGGACTGCTGGAGCTCAAATAACCAATATAAGCAAGCTCTCATTATGGTGTAACCTCCTTTACATGTGACCATAATATGTGACCATAAACTGGGAGCAGACTACAGAGAATCCCCAGACGTAGAAAGGAACTGAAATACTTTGCATTCTGTTGTTATTATTATAGTTCTTCTGCTCTACTATTCATTAGTGAATTTATCCAGTCATTATTTGGTCTACTGTGTGAATAACGCTTTTCAAAGCAAACTTTTGTCATTATTGAAGAAAGAAAAAACAAGAATTTACCTGCTGGGGTTCTTTGAACACAAACTCTCTATCAGAGAGATGATGCTCTTTGTTCTTCCAGGTCTGGTGGAGAGGGCTCTTAGAAGTGGTAGCTGAAGCAAGAGAGGAGACAGCCTCAAACTAGGGGAAAGTCTGTTCTCAGCACCTTCTACTGAGCAGCAAGGGCCAATAAAGCCCACTTGGAGATGACCTCTATGACATCTAGAAACTAACTGGTAAAGTCAACAGAAGACCTTAACACACACTGAAAGGTTTGAGGGTGTGGACTAAATATGAGGAACACCAAAGACCTACCCTTAGCTCATCATTAACAAAATATCAGTGACATTTTAAACAATTCCTTGACATCAACTGAAACGGAAGTCCATTATAAACCAAAAAGATATAAATAAAAGAGAATGAGAGTTGTACACACACACACACACACACACACACACGCGAGCACGATCCCTATAGATTCTTGCCTTTCTTGCCTGGCTGAGCAATGGCCTGGCTCTTAGCAGAGGCAGCCCAGGCTCCCTGAACTCGGGCTCGCCGTCTTTTTTCCTCCATGTTGACCAAAAAGGCTTCTGCTCTGAGCTTTTGGAAGATTTTGTTCCTGCTTCAAACTACTCAATGGTATCTGTTTATTAAGACAAAACAAAATCGTGTTTTTAGTTAGGGTTGTGAACAATTACTCGTAAGGCATAATTAATTTCAGGCAGAAGACTCTCAATGGCAATAGAGCTTCCATGTAAAATCAGTTTCTGCCATCACAACGTTTCAATCAAGAGGCCTAAGTCATTTGGGGCTGCTGGCTTTAGCATTCACCTTTTGAAATCTTATCATAGTACTTTTGCTTCTTTCACAAAAAAAGTGCATTTTAAGAAATTCTAAAATCAGGACCTATCATAAACCACATTCTCCTTAATAGTGCCCAAGAGTAGAAAATAAGGAAACTGTACGATTCCCATTTTCACATACACGGACATTGAGAAACAGGCTGAGACTGTTTCCAAGCGTATTTTCATATTCCATTATCACTGGCTGCATGAGACTTCCCTGGAAGTTTGTTCAAAACACCCATGGCCCACCTCCAGAAAATTTGATTTAGGATGGATACAGGTGTTTGTCTTTATAACAAGGAGTGTAAGATTTGACACTATTGCAGGCATGTATGTGGGCCACACTCAAGAAATCTACAATAGGTAGATTAATATTCAACTTTTACTAAATTCCTGTCTGCAGCTGAGAAATCCACCTCATAATAGTTAATAACACGAATTTGACATTTGCACCAATAAAAGTTTAGCCTACAGCAAATGCAGAAGCATGTACGGCTAATAAAATAACAAGGAAATTGAAGCCACGTGTTCCAAATCTATAATCCACTTCCTTATGCTTCTACCTAAGAAGGCTTCACACCTCAAGTTCTCAAAGATAAAAGTTCATTTTATACTAATAGCTTGCTTAGCCTATAGATTCCCAGGTCCCATCTCCCACCTCTTCTGATTCTCTAGAGCTAAGCCAGGCTCAGGAATCTGTGTGTTTAACCAGTTCCCCCAGCTGATAAGCATGTAAATCACTTCATTTAATAGGTGGGGAAACGACAGAGGCTGCATCTGCCCAGAAGAGTTAATGACAGAATCAAATACCAATTCTCCAATTCCAGGAGCTCCCGTTTGACAATTTCTCTCAATTGAGGCCTTAAATGCGTGACACAGCAATTACCTATAGTCCCCGGAATAGATATGACTTGCTCACCTTCTTCCTCCGTTCACTGGGGAGCCATATATTATTTGTCAGGGAACAACTGTTGAAAATACAGATTCCAGAGTCCCATCCCAGACCTATTCAATTTGTAGAGCCCCAGAATTTGTTAACTAACACCATCCTCAACCCAGGAATTCTTAATGCACATAGAGTCTGAGAACCAGTGCTGTAATGTAAAGTACAAGGACTCTGGCACCAGCCAGAACTCGCCTTGAATCCAGATCTGTCACTTCCCAGCTGCATGGCCCATGGCAAATGACTTCACCTTTCTCAGCCCCAGTTTATCCTCAGTAAACAGGGGAGTCACTTCCTGCCCAGTTGAGGTGCAGATTAAGCAAGCTTCGTAGGTAGAAGAGCTTGGTCCTGGATAAGGGTAGTTCCTTTTCCTAATTTAGATCCTCTTCCAGGAGGCCTAGAATGAGGCCCAGGAGGTCACCCAGGAAGAGACCTCAGGGGTGGTCCTCACACCCCCAGCCCCGCGCACCCAGCGGTAAGTCGGGAAAGCGCACTAGCTGGCGGAGCCAGACACGCAGGTCGAAACCCGCTAGAACTTGGAGCAGCCCTTGCAGCCTTAGACCCACTCCGCAGTCTGTGGTCGGAACCTTAAGAGTGAAGCACCGATTCCAGCAACCCCCAATCACAGGCCGCGGCATCAGGCACTTCCTCTCTACGTTACGCGGTGCCGCCGCTACTTCCGGTGCACCATCCTCAGTCCGGGCAGCCTCACATGCCTCGCGTCTAAAGGGCCTAATCAGAAGGTGCCGATGAGGGGCTAGGGGTTGGAACGGAGGACATGGATTTAGAGTACGGTGGAGCGGTGTGAAGGGGTCGGGGTTTGGCAAAGGTGGAAATGAAGGCGTGTCTCCTACGTGAGTTCCTCGAAACTGGAGATGGCCAAGCATCGGCATCTTTGTAGCAGAAAGAACGACCGGGTGCCAGCGGGGCTGGATAAAGGGCGAGGGTCTTGGGGAAGCTGGTTATGATGTGCTAAGCAAAAGGATTTGTATTTTATCCTAAAAGCCTCGGAGAGCATGAGATGAGCCTCCTTTGTGTTCCTATTGCAGCCTGCGCACGCCTCCGATCACAGCATTTACAGCACAGCATAGGACCACGCGTTAATTCGCCTTGGCTCTCTCCAGTGCTAAGCAAATTTTGCTTGGGTGAACAGACCTACATTTTGGCCCAGACACCACCATTTACTAGGTGTATAATCTAGGGCAAGTCCTCGCCTCTTTTTAAAATGGGTATAGCTCTTGCTGGGAGGATTAAATGAGATAATGCATTTAAAGAACTTAGCACAATGCCTGGAACACAACAAAAACTCAAAAATTTTAAAAAGAACTCAATTTCAGCTCATGAGAAACATCGTTAAAGTGGCCATGTTAAACCACGTACCTTACAGTCTGAAAATAGCAAAAGTAGCACTGAATTGACGGTTTTATGCAAGTCATTCTCTAAGATCTGCCAAAGTATAGTCACTGCGGAACTCTTTAAGCCTGGTATGAGTGTTTATCTGCAGGAAGCTCAATATAGGTACACCTCATCAATGTATGTATATTGTTCCTACTATCAAATCTGTTTTCACAGCACTCATTATTATTTGTTATAGTTTGTGATATTAAAGGAAAAATGGTTTATCCTAGAACTGAGAGAAAATGCTAAGGTCAGACTACAGTTTTTTTCCCCCATGAACTAATTTGTCAGTGTCTGCTTCTGGCTCAGGAACTTTGGCTGTATCTTCTAAAAGATGTCATATCTTTCTTTTCAATGATTATAGTTTTGGAACAGGAACAAAGAAGTCTGGATTGAGGAGTTCCTAAAAGTAGTAATTAATCCCTCTTCAGCCTCTAAGTAGTGTATTTCTCAAAAATCAATCCTTGATTTACTTGCATCTGAAATCACTGCCTTTTTTTTTTTTTTTTTTTTTGAGACGGAGTTTTGCTATTGTTGCCCAGGCTGGAGTTCGATGGTGTGATCTTGGCATAGCACAACCTCCACCTCCCATGTTCAAGCGATTCTCCTGCCTCAGCTTCCTGAGTAGCTGGGATTACAGCCATGTGCCACCATGCCCAACTAATTTTGTATTTTTAGTAGAGATGTGGTTTCTCTACGTTGGTCTGGCTGGTCTTGAACTCCCAACCTCAGGTGATCCGCCCACCTCAGCCTTCCAAAGTGCTGGGTTTACAGGCGTGAGCCACTGTGCCTGGCCAAATCATTGCATTTTATTTTTAACAGAATCACCTGCATTTTTAACAAGTACCCAAGTGATTCTGTGCACAAAAATTTTGAAAACTTTTAGGACACATGTAGGATGACACATTGTTCTGGTTTGTTTGGGCCAGGCCTGAGGAGTTTCCCAGGACACAGGACTTTAATTGCTAAAGCCAGGACAGTCCTGGGCAAACTGAGATGGTTGGTACCCTAGAAAATGCGAGTATATAGTATTAAATGTTCTTAATGGTCTGGGCATCCTCATTTGGGCCTTGATTTTGTTATTTCTATTTGCAGTTTTTGGGGTTTTATCAGGAGGTGGTGGTAGAGACCATGGGAGAAGGAATGAAGACAAAATGTGTTGCCAGTTATCAACCTATTTAGTCTCCATTCCAAACCTACCCTTCACTACCCTACTTGCAATATTGGAAGGTTTCTCCCTTGCCTTTTGGCTCAATGGGCAGTAAGCTTCATCAGTAGAGGGTCCTGGAGGAACTTTACAGGAGGAAGAAGCTGTTTTTCCTGGTTCTAGTATGCTCTTCTCAGCTGGCTCTTTGGTGCAAGGTGGCCCACAGTATTTGACTACTCCTTGTGGGTTGAGTTCCGAGATTGGTTTCTCTTGTGAAAGTTAAGGTATCAATTGGGAAGGAATGGAATCCCAAAACTTGAAATAAGCACTCTGCTTAGACCAGATAACTGACAGTCTTCAACACCCGCATCACCCTGAGCCTTCCTTGGCAGTGGAAGTAGCTTGTCCTCCTATGTCTGGGGACACTAGTTATTATTTGCTTGAAGACACTGCTAAGCCCTCAGCTGGGGTAGACAACTTCAAAAGGGAGGCTCATTCTCTACAAGACCCACCAGAATTTAATTCCCCTTCTTCTGCCCCATTGCCGCTTGACCCTAACTAGATTCAAACCTCATTAATGCTTCAGGTAGGCTGGTACACACTATGATGTAGAATAAAACAGCTTGCACGATGAAATAATTATACTAATTACATATACTTTGCTAATGTGTGGAACGTGTGGAAGTGGATTCTAAGTGTTTTAAACTAAGGAGGGCTGTATACAGTACTAGATCAGGTATGGAGCCACTTACTAGTGTGCATTTATAGACATTGTATTGACTCATGCAATTGGAAGTGACTCTAACAGTTTATTTGGTGGATTTATTGATTTAACTCAACAGTAGTCTATAGTTAATACTATTGGGATGCCAAGGCATGATGTGGAGGGGGGCGCTCAAAGACTTAGAGGGGTAGAAATGTTGGACTGAATTGATCAAATGTGACCTTGACCCGCATGCCATAGACACAAACACAAAAGCTATATCCCACAAAAAGAACCAGAAGATGCTCCTTTGTCTTAGATATTGAGAAATACTTTAGACAAGGGAGCACTTGCATCCTTGGAAAGCTCTGTGATTGCTCTCCTTTGCAAGCCAGGTATGATCATGGAAGATGCCACCATTGAGTTGGGCTCCCCAGTTTTAGTGGAGATGATGAGGCCAAGTGGCAGGACTTAACTGTTAAAGGTACAGACCTCAACCCTATAGAGAAGCCAGGACATACCAGTAATTAGAATATGTTGGCCTTTAAAGATCTTTGGTAGTGGCCATTGTGTCCCTAGGGATGAAACAGATGGGCAGCCTACTAGAGAGTTGTTTGATCTAACAAAAAAAAAAAAAAAAAAAAAAAAACCTCTAGGTCTAGTAGCCAAAAATCTCACCTGAGTGCCACACTGGCTAGACATAGTCTCTCACCTAGTTTCCAGACAAGTCATATCACTAGCCCAAACCTCTTGATTGACAGGGAGACCAGATCTCTTGGAGGAAGGACCCTGCACCTTTGTCACAAGTATATACTGTAAATTTTCCTCCAAGCCTTCATCCAAATGAATGCAGCCATTTACTCAAATGGTTATATACCAGGGAAAAGTAAACCCCGATCTTTTGGGGTTTACTGGGCACTGGCTCTGAACCAATTCCTGGAAACCTAGGATACCTCTGTATCCCGCGAGTGAAAGTGAGGGCTTATGGTGTTCAGGTGATAGATGGAATCTGAGTTCAAGTTTGACTCATAATGGACCCAGTTGGTCCACAGATCCATCCAGTGGCTATTTCGCTAGTTCCTGAATGTATAGATGCTTCCTTGACTTATGATGGAGTTACATCCTGATAAACCCATTGCAAGTTGAAAATATCATAACTCAAAATGCATATGCTACACCCAACCTTCCACCCAATGTGAAACATAACAGCTTAGCTTAGCCTGCTTTAAACATATTCAGAACACTTATATTAGCCTAAGCTGGGCAAAATAATCTAAGACAAAGCCTGATAATAAAGTGTTGAATATGTCATGTAATTTATTGAATACTGTACCGAAGTACAGTTTCTACTAAATGTGCACCACTCTTGCACTATCGTCAAGTCAAAAAATCATCAATGTTGGTGACAACCCAAATTGGAAAAGAAAAAAAAATCATCAATGGAACCATCATAAGTCAGGGACCATCTATAGTTGGATTAGTCTTATTTGGCAACTGCCAGAATCCCCAAATTGACTCGCTGACCCATAGAGTGAGGGCCAGTTGGCAGAAAAGGCTACGTGAAAACTCCTGGAACTTCCCCTTACTACTAAGAGAGTAAATACTGGCAATACCACGTTCCTGGAGGAATTGCAAAGATTAATGGCGCAATCAAAGACTTGAAAGAATCAGATGATAATTCTATCACATTCTCATTCTCATTTAATTTACTGTTGGCCTGTGCAGAAGTCAAATGGATCTTGGAGAATGACTTGGCTGTTGTAAATTTAATCAGGTAGTTACTCCTTGAGTCCAATGCAGCTGCTGTTCCACATGTGCTATCTTTACTGAGGCAGTTAACATAACCTTTTGCCTTTAGTGTGCAGCTCTTGACCTGACTCATGCCTTTTTCTCCATGTTAACTTACAAAAAGCATTCTGCCTTGGCTGGGCACAGTGGCTTATGTCTGTAATCCTAGCACTTTGGGAGGCCAAAGCGGGCAGATCACCTGAGGTCAGGAGTTCAAGACTAGCCTGGCCAACATAGTGAAACCCCATCTCTATTAAAAATACAAAAAATTAGCCAAGCGTGGTGGTACATGCTACTCAGGAGGCTGAGGCAGAAAGATCACTTGAACCAGGGAGGTGGAGGTTGCAGTGAGCCGAGATTGTGCCACTGCACTCCGGCCTGGGTGAGAGAGTGAGACTCTGTCTCAAAAAAAAAAAAAAAAAAAAAAAAAGAAGAAGAAACATTCTACCTTTGTCTGGCAGGGCCAACAGTATACTCTCATAGTCTTGCGTCGGAGATACCTCAATTCTGCTGTCATACTACAGGTCCACCTCTCATCCTGACATTCTATAAAACATCACACTAGTCAACAATAACGTTGATATTATGCTGATTGGATATGATGAACAGAAAGTAGAAAGTGTTTTTAGTAATACATGTGTTAGCTAGATGTGGTGGCTCATAACTGTAATGCCGTGGGCCAATAGGCCCATGAACAAAGTAGTCATGGTGGCAGGGAGGGAGGATATGCATGGGCTCAATGACATGGACTTCCTTTTCCCAAAGCTGACCTGGCTAATGCTACTTCTGCATACCTAACCTACAAATAGCCAAGACCAATACTGAGCCCTCCATATGTCACCATTCATTGGGTGACCAACCACTTGTAGCAGTTTGATTACATTGGACGTTTTCCGTCATAGAGAGCATAGAGTTTCATCTTCACTGGAATATGCTCATATTCTGGATATGGATTTACTTATCTTCCTTGTGTGCGGCTTTGGCTAGTGCCACCATCAGTGGACTCACCAAATGTCTTATTCCCCTTCATGGTACTCCCTGATCAAGGAATTCATTTCATAGCAAAGGAAGTACATCAATGGGCTTAACTTCTCACTCATTGGAAACAGTTTGGCTCATTGAAAGATGAAATGGCTTACTGAAGACTTAATTATGGTCCCAGTCGGGAGACAGTCCCTGAAAAGGTAGAGTTCTGTATTACTGGATGCAGTTTATGCTTTGAATCAGGGATCAGAATATGGTGCTCTTTCTCCCTTAACCAGAATACATGACGTTGGGAATGAAGGGTGAAAATGAGAGGGACCCCTTTCAGTAATATAATTATTAACCTACTTGCCTCTTGTCCCAGCAACACTGAGCTGTGCTGGTTTGAAGGTCTGCTTCCTCCGCGTGGGAATGCTTACACAAGGACTGTGTCTGGAACCAAAAGGATTTTCTCAGGTGCCTCTTGGTACTTTGTGTCCAGTAAAAAAACAAAGAAAACTACAAAAGCAGCAACAACAAAACAACAGAATGATTAATAACTTGGATTAAGAATGAAGATTTGTGTTGTACCATCAGGTAAAGAAATCAGTGAACTGGGGTTCTGGCTAAGGGCAAGGGAAATAGGGAAGAAGTGGTGGACGAAGCCACCTGTGACGTCATAACCAGTAACAGAAACAAAGACTGTATGCTCTTTGTATGTTTTTTCTCTGCTAGTTACATGTATGTGCCTTTGTATATGAAAATGATGTTCTTCTTCTCTCTTCTCTCCACTATTTTATACGCATGTAGCTGGAGTTTACTTTTACACTTTAGTTTCTAGGTAGCAGGACATTCGGTAGGATTATGATTGAATTTGAAGAGTATTTAATATGGTCAGTGGTAGGTCTGGTGACTTGGCATTTCATTTGGGGGGAAGCAGTGAGAGCGCCTTCACTTCTGTGAAGGAGAGCTGTACCTTGTTAGCTGGAAACAGAGGCATTGTGTTGATCCCACAGAAGTTCAAATGTGTGTAGAAGGGTGGTGCATATGGAAACGAGTAACTGAAGGAGTGGACTCTGTGAATTGTCAATCCTTATTACCGCTCAGCTCCAAACCCACCCTTGGTTGCCTGCGTGTTGTACTGGAACGTTTCTCCCTTGCTAGCCAACCCAATAGTGAGCTTCATTAGTCAATAGTCCTGAAGGCACCCTGAAGGAGGAAGGGGCTCTTAAATTTTTTTTTTAATTAGCCCTTATAAAAGAGGAACAGGCTCTTTTTCATGGTTCCTGTGTGTTCCTCTGTGCCAGGTTGAATAATATCCACCACCAAATTTACGTCCACTCAAAACCTGTGAACGTGATCTTATTTGGAATATAGGGTCTTTCCAGATGCAATCAAGTTAAGTTGAGGGCAGACTGGATTAGGATAGGTCTGAATCCAGTGACTGCTGTCCTTACAAGGAGAGGGAGATTTGGAGACAGAGGGACAGAGAAAGACAGGAGAGGACGCCATGTGAAGGTGGTTATCAGAGCTTGGAGGGATGTTGCCACAAACCAAGGAATGTCTGGAGCCATCAGAGCTGGAAAAAGGGGTAGGATCCTCCCCTGGAGCCTGTAGAGGGAGGGTATCCCTGCCAGTACCTTGATTTGGGACTTTTGGTCTGCAGAACTGTGAGAGGATGAAATTTTGTTGTTTTAAGCCATCCCATTTGTGGTAATTTGTTATGGCAGCCCTAAGACACAAACACATCTTTTCAGCCAACCCTGCCGTGCACCATGGCCAGCAGAGCTTGGCGCCTCCCCCGGGCAGCTTCCCAGCACCACAGTGAGTGTTCTTGGCACAACACCCAGCAAACTTCGCCATCCAGCAAAATGCCGCCATTCTCCTCCAGTGAGGTTTGGCTCCTTAACCCTGATAGATGGGAGCTGTTCCAGAGTTTTTCCTTCCTCGCTGTTCTGCCTCAAACTAGAGGTAGAGGCTTCTCTCTACATCTGTTACGCCCATGTGAAAGGAAAATAAAATCTCAGGACCCTAATTCACTCTGCCAAAAGGAAAAATTAAACTCAAAGCTGAGTCATGCAAGAAGCTGCCTTTGCTTTTGTTCCCAAACAGAGAACTAGCGATCAAGGTTAAATATTTCCATGGGTAGCTCCTCTATGTTTACCCTTTCTAATGTAAAATGCCAGTTTACTGGATGTGAGATGAATACGTAATTGACTATTCTCCTACCTGCTCCTTTTTTCTAGTATCATGTGGATCACCAGACCCTCTCTCTTTCCCCTCCACCCCACTTTTCCCCTTTAAATATTAAAGCTTTCAAAATCATCTTTGGAGAAAGGCAGAGACCACAGACTTTCTGTGATTCCACGTTCTTTTCGTCCAGACATTTTCTTAACCTTGGCGAAAGTAAACATCTAAATTGATGGAGACTCTTCTCAGATACTTTTTGGTTTACTCTTGTGTTCTTAGAGTTCTCTTACTCCCTTTGTTGGTAACCTCTTATTATGGTTAATATAGGCAGGCTGGTGTGCAGTGGTGTGATCTTGGCTCCACCTCTCAAATTCAAGTGATTCTCCCGTCTCAGCCTCTCGAGTAGCTGGGATTACAGATGTGTACCACCACACCCAGCTAATTTTTGTATTTTTAGTAGAGACAGAGTTTTGCCATGTTGACCAGGCTGGTCTTGAACTCCTAATCTCAAGTGATCCATCTGCCTTGACCTCCCACAGTGCTGGGATTATATGCATGAGCCACCGCCTCTTTCTTTCCTGTTCAAGTAATTATGTAGTTTCTGTCTCCTGATTGAGTCCTGATGGTTACAGTGGGAATGTGGCATCAGGGGTTGAAAGCAAAGGCGAACTGCCTGGCCCAGGATTGGCCTCTGTACATCACTGATTTGCCTCTGAGTTGGGTCCTGGCTGTCCCGGCCCATAGCTCTTGTGTCGCTTGCTCCCTCTTGTTTGTCCTCACCTGAGACTGCCCTCATAAAGTAGATGTTGCTGGTTGCCTTGCTTCCTGCTTTGAAGCCACCATTTCTCAGCATGCGGTTGAAAGGGCAACTGCATGAGAATCACTACGGGATCCTGTAAAAATGCACATTCCGGGAGCCCATTAGGATTCTTGGTTAGTAGGTCTGGGGCAGGGCCCAGCAATGTACTTTTTTTTTTTTTTTTTTTTTGAGACGGAGTCTCACTCTGTCTCCCAGGCTGGAGTGCAGTGGCGCGATCTCGGCTCACTGCGACCTTCACCTCCGGGTTCAAGCAATTATCCTGCCTCAGCCTCCAAACGCCACAACTGGCTAATTTTTTTGTATTTTTGTAGAGACGGGTTTCACTGTGTTGCCCAGGCTAGTCTTGAACTCCTGATTTCAGGTGATCTGCCGGCCTTGGCCTCCCAAAGTGTTAGGATTACAGGCGTGAGCCACTGAGCCTGGCAGCAGTGTGCATTTTTAACAATGTTTCGTTCCATTTTGCCGGTACCTGCACCATTCTCTGTACCCTTTCCATCTGCCTGTTTTCCGCAGGTGATCACTTTCCACTCAACAGTTATCTCATCCCCTGGATGGCAAAACTGATAGATGCTTTAAGCGCTGCTAGCTCTTAACAGTGATTCTGAGTGAGCTACACCCTGTAGCCTATTTTCAGTTGCCGATTTTCACACCAGGCTCTTGCCAAACATTCCCTGTTTCAATCATGTGCAGCTTGTGGAGCACCTGCTGCTGTATTCCTGAGAAAATCCAACCCAAGGAAAATAATGGCACATCATGCTAATAGCTCTCAGTGAAGGTGTTGCATAGAGAAATTCCCAGCCCATGTCTCACTGCCAAAGGTTTAGCAGTTCCCAGCTTGAGGGAGGAGGGTGGGAAGGGAACCTGCCAACCCTGCAGCATGTTTGCTATGAGGCTTTCAGGTCTCTGCCAACTTTCAACAACGTTGAGAGGTAAAGGACACTTCCCTAGACTCCAGACAGGAATGCCTTCTGTTCAATGCCCAGCATGATTGTAGATGCTGCAGGAGGTAAAATATCCTTCCAGTGAACCACAGGGTAAACTGTGTGACACACAATTAAAAAACAGTGTAATTGGATGTGAAATTATGGAGAGAAGACAAAAATCTGGGGAACAAGAGATCACTAGAGGTTATAGTCATTAGTAAAGTCATTATGGAGTATAGGGAATGATGTCAAGCTTTTAAAGTGTGTAGCATTCAGACAGCTCCAAGATATTCTGATAGTTACATTACCCCTAAAAATAGCCGGCAACATATACACATTCTTATTTCTAATTCATAGTAAATAATAACATTAGTTAACATTTCTTGAGTGCTTCCTACATGCCAAGTGCTGTTCCAATCACTTACGTGCCTACACTGATCTACTTTTCAGAGCCCAATTACACAGGCGTTATTATTATTAAACCAGTTTTACAAAGAAGACTGAACCACAATGCCACATGATGCCATGTGCCACTTCTCTGCAAATACATGCCAGAATGAAAGCCAAGTTAGGAAAGATAAGACTATTCCTAAAGTGACATATGAGCCATTTCTTGGGACCTCATAGCTGGTATCTTTGAGTGACTTCAGAAGAGAAGAGTTGGTAGCAGTATAATCCAGCAGCCCCTGGGTTATTAAGCATTCCTGGTGGCTTTATCTAGATAGCTTAGCAGATTCCTCTGTAGAGCCACTGAGTCCCCAGAACCATGGGAATGGCATCGTTTTGAGTGTATGAACTATGATGTCACACACAAGACTTGATTCAAATCTTAGCTTTACTACTCCCTTGGTGAGTCACTTTAAACAAGTTACTTAGTTTTCCTCGTCTGTTGGACTGTATGAAGATTCACCCATACATTGATTCATTCATTTAATCTACATATATTGAGTATTGACTGTGGCCAGCACTGTGCTACTTGGGAGGCTGAGAGGTGGAGGACTGCTTGAGCCCAGGAGATCAAGGCTGCAGTGAGCCGTGACTGTGCCACTGCACTCAGGCCTGGGCAACAGAGCATGACCCTGTCTTAAAAAATGAAAATTAAAATCCCAAACAAAGAAGAAAAGTAAAGCACTTTGAGTGAGAGCCACCAGAAATACAAACAAGATGGATTTAGGCTCCTAAGAATTTAAGATATTGGTATCACCAGATACAGACCATAAAATATCAGTGTATTACACTTTGGTAAACTTTTAGCACTGAATTTTAAAGATGAGCAAGTAATAAAACAACTATTAGGACTGATCAGGCAGGTTAAAATGAGAACCAAACAGATGTTTTTCCCCCCCAAGACAGGGTCTCACTCTGTTGCCCAGGCTGAAGTGCAGTGGTGCAAGCATAGCTCACTGCAGCCTCAACCTCCTGGGCTCAAGTGATCCTCCTGCCTTAGGCTCCCAAGTAGCTGGGACGATAGGCGAACACTACCACATCTGGCCAACTTTTTGATTTTTTTGAAGAGATGGGGGCGGGTCTTACTTTGTTGCCCATGCTGTTCTTGAACACGTGGCCTCAAGGAATCTTCCCACCTTGGCCTCCCAAAGGGCTGGGATTACAGGCATGAGCAACTGTGTCTGGCCCCAAATAGAACTTTTTAAAATGAAAAAATTTTTAAATTAAAATCACAGTGAATAGTTTCAACCAGCAGATAAAATGTGAACAGTTAGAGAAATGGAATATAGATATGAAGAAATTATGCAGCATGTGGCTCAGGGAGACAAGGATGGGAAGTATGAATGTGAGATTAAAAGACAGAATGGGCAGGTGCAGTGGCTCATACCTGTAATCACAACCCTTTGAGAAGCTGAGGCAGGTGGATCATTTGAGGTCAGGAGTTCGTGACCAGCCTGGCCAACATTGTGAAACCCTACCTCTACTAAAAAAAATTACAAAAATTAGCCAGGCATGGTGGCTGGTGCCTGTAGTCCTAGCTATTCAGTAGGCTGAGGCAGAAGAATCGCTTGAACCTGGGAGGTGGAGGTTGCAGTGAGCCGAGATTGCGCCACTGCACTCTAGCCTGGGTGACAGAGCAAGATGCTTTCTCAAAAAAGAAAGAAAGAAAGAAAAAACAGAATGAAGGTTTGAAACTTGTAACTTCAGTCTCAGATAGAGACAATGAGATAATGCCTGATGATTTTTCAGAAACGACAGAAGACATGAATTCATAGATACAAGGAGCATACTGTAAACCGGTAGGATAAATAGAGTTCCACACTTAGACACCTCAGCAGGAAACTAAAGAACACCAAGTCAAAGGCATCATAAAAGAGGCCAGAGATAGATCACCTATTAAAAAAAAGTGCCATACTGATTTCCGAAAACCAATAATGGAAGCCAGAAGTCAGTAATATGATCCAGCGTTTCATTAACTTAAAGATGCCATCAATGCTAAATCACACCACCATTTTATTCAGCACCAAAAAAGAAAAAAGGTGATGTCAAAGTATGCTATGCACCAGAATATCTGAGATGCAAGAAGTAGCGGTATATAAGGAAATTGATAAACAGGTGATAATTTATTTTATACAAAGATGTGTGTATAAGATAATAAAAATGTCTAACTTATGGAGTTTTAAAAATCGGAAGTTAGAATGCTGGCCTAACATGTAAGTAGGGAAAGGGTTGATCAGGCTTACAATGTTCCAAAGTCCATTATTATTAAAGAAGGTGTTATGATACCAGATAACTTTAGATTGTATTGAGTATGCATTTTAAAAGTTCAGGAGTAAACACAAGAAAAATAAAACTTCAAACCTAATACAGAGGGAGAAATAGAATAATAATAAAACCAAACAGCCAATCAGGAAGTGATGGGAAAATGCACAAAAGAGACACAAGTAGGTAGAAACCACATGAGAGGAATTTTCATGTTTTAGGAATTACAATAAATGTAAACAGAATAAATTTGTTTACTAAAGGATAGATGGCCAAGTGAAAAACCAACATCTAGGTTTGACTTAGATAAAACGAAACCATCAACATGTAGCAAGATAGGAGGTAAAGGGATCAAAAGATACACACTACATACCAACTAATGCTATATTGAGATCACAGAAAACAGATTTTTTTTTTTTTTTGCTAAGACAAAAAGCATTAGCAATAAGGAAATCACTACATAACAAGAAGAGTTCAACTCACCAGGACAACACATGCATTCTAAACTTTATTTACTCAATAGAATGTATAAAGTTAAAACTGACAAAACAGGAGAAACTGGCAAATCTATTACAGTGAGAGAATTCAAAATACCTTTATCAATTATTAATAGGTCAGACAAGAGTTAGTAAAGATATGAAAGATTTGAACGACCCAATTAACGAGCATTGCCACGTATGTAGAAAACAACAATTAGAGGCTAGGTGCCTTGGCTTACAACTGTAATCCCAACACTTTGAGGGGCCAAGACTGGAGGATCATTTAAGCCCAAGAGTTCCAGACCAGCTTGGGCAACATACCCAGGTACTCAGGAGGCTGAGGTGGGAGGATTGCTTGAGCCCAGGAGGTTGAGGCTGCAGTGAGCCAAGATCATGCCATTGTACTCCAGTTTGGGGGACAGAATAAGACCAGTCTCAAAAAAAAAAAAAAAAAAAAAAAGAAGAAAAGACGAAGAAGAAGAAGAAGAACAATTAGGAAGCAAATGTGAAACACTTTAAAAACTCGCCATACCTGGACATACAAGTCTCAAAAAATTTCTAGCTAGGCCTAGTGACTCATCCCTGGAATCCTAGCTAGCTGGGAGGCTGAGGCAGGATGACTGAAAGAGGCCAGGTGTTGGAGACCAGCTTGGACAACATACTGAGACCCTCATCTTTAAAAATAAAAATTAAAAAGCCAGTGCCTGTAGTCCCAGCTACTCAGGAGGCTGAAGAGGGAGGATCACTTGCAAAAGCCCAGGAGTTCGAGGCTACAATGAGCCATGGTCACGCCACTGGACTCCAGTCTAGGCAACAGAGGGAGACCCTGATGCTAAACAAACAAACAAAACCTCTAATAGGTAATGCAATATACATTTGTGTTTCCTAGGGCGGCTGGAACAAATTATCACAAACTCAGTGGTTTAAGATAACAGAAATTTATTCTCACAGTTTCCTGGAGGCCAGAAGTGCAATATAAGTATCACGACACCAAAATCAAATTGTTGATGGGATGCTTCATACTCCAGAATTTCTAGGAGAGAATCTGTTCCTTGATGCCTGCCGTTTTTTGTGGCTGCCTCACTCCAGTCTCTGCCTTCATGCTCACATTGCCTTCTCCTCTTCTGTCTGCAATCTCTCTGCCTGATTAAAGACATGTGTGACTGCATTTAGGACCAATCTAGATAATCCAAGAAAATCTCCCCATCTCAGGACTCCCAATTTGTTTTTATTTTTATTTATTTATTTATTTTTGAGATGGAGTGTTGCTCTGTCGCCCAGGCTGGAGTGCAGTGGTGCGATCTCAGCTCACTGCAACCTCCGCCTCCCGGGTACAAGTGATTCTCCTGCCTCAGCCTCCTGAGTAGCTGGGACTGCAGGTGCCCACTACCATGCTGGGCTAATTTTCCTATTTTTTTTAGAGATGGGGTTTTTCCATATAGGTCAAGCGGACCACTCCTGACCTTGTGATCCACCCACCTTGGCCTCTCAAAGTGCTGGGATTACAGGCGTGAGCCACCACGCCCAGCCAAGATCCCCAATTTAATCACATCTGCAAAGACCTCATTTCCATGTAAGGTAATATGGGGTTCACTGGATTAAAACCTGATGTCTTGGGGGCCATTATTCAGCCTAAATACAACATATATCTAGATACTTTGTGCCTGGATGAATTCTCATTTCTTTAAATGTCTTAACTTACTCTCAAACAATCTGACCTAGGTGCTATTATTTCCATTTTTCAGATGGCAAAGCTGAGGCAGAGAAAGGTTATAATTTGCCCAAGCTTTATCATACTCACATGTTCTTTGACCACATGCAATTAGTTAGAACCAACAACAAAAGCTATGTTTAAACTTTCTATTCTGAAATAATTCCAGATTTACAGTAAATCTGTGAAACAGTACAAAGTATCCTTATCACTTAAATTCCAAAGGTTAACATCTTACCACATTTACTCTACCATTTTCTTTATATATATATATCATTTTTCCAGAACCTTTTGAGATTCAGTTGTATATACAATATTCCATTAACCCTAAATGCTCCAGTGTGTAGTTCCTAAAAAGCAAGGACTTTTTCCTCAAGTAACCATGACGTTATTATCAAAATCAGGAAGTCACACTGATATAATGCTATTCATAATTTACAGACCTTACTCAAATTTTACCAATTGTCTCAAAAATGTCTGACAGAGCAAAAGTTTAAAAAATGCTTTCCTGATCAGGATCCAATCTAGAAACATGAGCTGCATGTAGTTCCCACAACCCTTTACTCTCCTTTAACCTGAAATTTTTGACAAGTACAGGCTGGTAATTTTGTAGGATATTCCTCAGGTTAGCTTTTTCTGATATTTCTCTCCAATATGTTCATGTTACACATTTTTGGCAGGAATATCACATAATTAATGTATCTTCAGCACATTTTATCAGGATTCACAAAATATAAAATTGTCTTATTAACAGTGATATTAATACAATTTTTTTGAAAAAGAAATACATTTATAAAATTCTTAAGTCTGTGCATTTAAAAACACTTTAAAATAATTAACAGGTCAAATACATCATAATGTAAAGATACACATGGAAAAGCAATAAAAATGTGTACCTATACATATTTGTATACATGCATGTACTCATTCATGGGGTGAAGCAAAGGAGGTAATTCAAATAAACTCAGATACTGAAAATGGGAAAAACCTTGAACATGAGTGAGTTAAATGTCCAATTTATGAAATGAGAAAAACAACAGAACAAACCATCAGAAAGCAGAACATAAACAAGAAGGGCAGAGAAATGAATAAAGCTAAGGTTGTTTCTTTAAAAAAATTAAGAAAATAGACAAACTTCTGGTAAAATGGCCAAGGAAAAGAAAGTGAGAAGATACAAATATCAGAAAAGGAAGTATATGTATCCAGAAGAGGTTTAGAAATAAGAAAATTCCTTGAGCTACTTTATGCTAATATACCGTAAAATGGGCAAATGCTTGGATTTCTTTTGTCAAAATTGACAAGAAAACAATAGAATTCCTGAATAGTTTAATTACACTGAAAGAAATATAATCAGTGGTTAAAAGTCTTCCCACCAACAAATACTAAGGCCAGACAGCTTTATAAACTTTTAACAAACAGATCACTCCAATCTTTTACAAATCCTTACGGAGAACAGGAAAATAGGCAACTCTTTTCAATTCATTTAATGGATTTATAATCTTGACACCATAACCTGACCAAAAGAGTGTAAGAAAGGCAGACTGCAGGCCAATTTCAGACACATGCAAGAATCCCAGGTAAAATACTTGTAACAAACTGATTTTAGTAATGTATGGATAATGAAATATAACCAAGAATGGAGAAGTGATTTTCTTGTCTAGTCTTTCTGTGTTCAAATCTTTTTTTTTTTTTTTGAGATGGAGTCTCACTCATGTCGCTCAGGCTGGAGTACAGTGGTGCAATCTCGGCTCACTGCAACCTCCACTTCCTGGGTTCAAGTGATTCCCCTGCCTCAGCCTCCCAAGTAGCTGGGACTACAGACACACACCACTGTGCCCAGCTAATTTTTGTATTCTTTTTAGAGATGGGGTTTCACCATGTTGGCCAGGCTGGTCTCGAATTCCTCACGTCATGATCTGCCCACCTCAGCCTCCCAAAGTGCTGGGATTATAGGCGTGAGCCACCGCGCCTGGCCCACCTGTATTCAAATCTTATCTGGTATGCATTAGAACATAAAATCAAGTCAACAAAGTTAAGTCTGAAACTTTTACTGCACTATTTTGAAGGTTTGGAGTATACTGTTTTCTTTTAACATATATTTTTCTTTTGATGTGCCCAGCCAGAAAAATACATTTTCATGTCATCATGTTCACCCTTGAGTGTCAGATACAAGAGGATGCTTGCCAAGCCACCGCTCAGAAATTTTGAAACCGCTAAGGGATTTTCTAGCCAGAATTACAACTGTTTTCTTTTTTTGAGACTGGGTCTCACTGTGTCACGCAGACTGGAGTGCATGTGGTAGTCCACAGTTCACTGTAGCTTCTAATTCCTGGGCTCAGGCAATCCTCCTGCCTCAGCCTTCCAAGTAGCTGGGACTACAGGTGTGTTAATGCCATATCTGGCTAATTTTAAATTTTTTAAAATTTTGTAGAGATAAGAGCTTGCTATGTTGCCCAGGCTGGGCTTGAAATCCTGACTTAAGCAATCCTCCTGCCTTGGCCTCCCAAAACATTGGGATTATAGGTGTAAGCCACTGTGCTTACCCTACAACTATTTCCTAACTGGGATAAAAGAAAAAGTATTTTGTATACTTGTAAACAAATCTCTCCTCTATCTACCACCACTACACCAAAACTAGCCAACCAACCACCCAATGTGTGAAAGTAGATAAAATACTGTCCCAGTCATTGTGGCGTCACCATTTCTACAATAAAATGAGAGGAAAAAAAGGCAAACAACTGTGTTTTTCATAAAGCTATATTTATTCCATTTAAATGACAACCTTTATTCTGAAATTATATTCTTCCTAATTTTAGGGGCTAAAATATATAAATATATTTCCTTTTTTTTTTTTTTTAAAATTAGGATTTGGGGTTTTTCTTTTTTTTCCCAGGCTGGAGTGCAATGGCGCAATCTTGGCTCACCGCAACCTCCGCCTCCTGGGTTCAGGCAATTCTCCTGCCTCAGCCTCCTGAGTAGCTGGGATTACAGGCACGCGCCACCATGCCCAGCTAATTTTTTGTATTTTTAGTAGAGACGGGGTTTCACCACTTTGACCAGGATGGTCTCGATCTCTTGACCTTGTGATCCACCCACCTTGGCCTCCCAAAGTGCTGGGATTACAGGCGTGAGCCGCCGCGCCCGGCCTAAAATATATTTCTTTTACATATGCTGATAACAGATGGTTATTTGGTTTTTTGTTTGTTTTTGTTTTATGTCCTTAGCCGGCAAAATTAAAAGCCAGAAACTAAGGCCCCAATTTTTTTTTTTTTTTTTAATACAAATCTACTGATGCTTAAAACTCAGAGCTTAGGAACCACAGCCTAGGTAGGTAAAGGCCAGTCTTCTTGTTGTATATTTCACAGTATTGAATTCTGTCTTGGTGAGTTCTCCATATAAGTTATGAAGCAGGATATAAGTCAGTCTTATATTAAGTCAGTGTAAATATGACCTTAATTTCAAGAAATGTATTTTTGCTGTACACCATGGTTACAGCATGTTTTATTAAAACTAATTATATCAGTACCTACTTATAGAGTATCAATTTAAAAAGTATAATGCCATTTCTATGATGTCATTGCTTTTATAGGACTAGCCTGTGTCACATGTGTGAGCAATATTGATTCAATACAGAAACAAAAAAGGCTGGGTGTCCAAGCAGACCACTTTTCTGGGTCAGGGTTTCAGTGGTACCATAGATGGTACCAGTCTAGTGTACACTTTGGCCCATTTATCTTTATAAATCATACCATATAGCTTCGATATTTACATACATTTAAACTGAGAAGAAATATTCATTACAAGAAAGCATAGTTTAGTGGGTTTCATGTGTCAGAAATAACTCCATATTTCACAATTATTTTTATGTCATTAGTTACCCTTGATAACAAACAATTCCATATAAATGTACAAACTGGAACATAATTTTATAAAATCTTAAAGAGATCTTTGTAAATTGCAGTATGTCTGCTTATAAACAAATCAAATCAATTAATCTCCATTTCTTCAAAGTGTCAAAAACAAAAGAGTAGCTAGGCATTACTTTTTATAATCAGCTTCAGAGAAAATAAAGAAATAATGATCAATGGCATTCTGGAGCAGATAAAACTGCTGAGTTTTGTGTTTGAGTCTACCATTCTGTGATTTGCTATGATAGTATTCCTTCCGATTAGCTGTTCTTGACAATATTCGTTCTACATTCATTTGATATGAGCATTTACATTAAACTTCAAAATTACTTCGGGTAGTATCCAGAATATATGTCATAACCCCTAAAAGTAACTTCTGTTTTCTTCTTAAGATAACATTTAGTCATTTTAATAACTATTGAAACAACAACTTTAGATTTTCAAGACCAGTAGGGTGCCTTGCAGTGAAGATGCATATGCTAGAGCATGTGGCCAAGTCATAGCGGAGTTATCAATGCTTAGTTCTTCTTGATTTTCTTCAGATAGCGAGCCCTTGTAGACTTGTTCATATCTATGATAAATTTAAAATACAACCAAGAGGGCAGGACTGAGATGATCAAGCCCTAGGGAAACAGAATGCGAGAGATATGTAATTACAGCCTATCATTTGGGCTAAACTGAAGCATATGATTTAATGTTTTATTATAGTGTTGTTTTTATTTATAGGTAGATTTTTAAATTCTTGGGTATACAGCCATTATAACAAGACATATATGTCTTGTTAGTATGTTTAGACAATGTATATATGCTAGGCTATTACATACTATCCTGTAACTCAATGGGAAAGAAACCCCAAGCCAGAAAGTACTGATTTGCGACTCAAAAAATCTACGTACCATAACAGCATGGATCAGGTATCCATTGGTTCGGGATTGCAGGCCTACTGTTTTAATTGCAGACTTCACAAACGTCTCCGAAGAGGGCGTATTCAAAGTTGGCTTTCGGATCTTAGCCAGTTTTGTAGCTACGAAGTATGGCAGGACACTCTAGAAAGGTAACACCCACCCCAGAAAACATGCCATTGATTAGTAAGGCCACAAACACAGGATGTACAGTGGTGCTTGACTGCTCTTAGTGGTTGAAGCATCTGTATCTTTAGAGAGAGAGAACAAGAGAGAAGTGGCTATCTAAAGCCAACTTGATAGAGCACATGATGGCATTAAAAAAACTGTAACAAATCAATCTCTCAATAAAACAGAGTTTGAGACCAGAGAAAGTATTAAAAATAAGCAGAAATCTACCTTTTTGAATCTTTATTATTTTTTATTTTTTTGAGACAGAGTCTTGCTCTGTCGCCCAGGCTGGAGTGCAATGGCATAATCTCAGCTCACTGCAACCTCCACCTCCCAGGTTCAAGCAATTCTCCTTCCTCAGCCTCCTGAGTAAGCTAGGATTACAGGTGTGTGCTACTGCGCCCGGCTAATTTTTGTATTTTTTAGTAGAGATGGGGTTTCACCATGTTGGTCAGGCTGGTCTTGAACTCCTGACCTTGTGATCCACCTGCCTCAGCCTCCCAAAGTGCTGGGATGGCCCCTTTTTGAACCTTTAAAAAGGAAAGCATCAAATAGAAATCTAGAGAGCACAGATTCAGCATAGGATACTTTTTACACTTAGTAAACTGAATGTTGTGACAGAACCACCAAGTAGGAGATTTTTGATACTTTATCCTTCTAAAGAGATAATACCAATTTTCTCTGTAATTGATGGCTAATTAAGCTTTTCTATTGGCTTGGTCCTACTAAAATAGACATCTTATTTTCTCAGCTGCTACTTTTCTCCCTGAGTTTCTTACCATTCTACTTCTGAGTTTTATAAAGAGTTTTATTGATAAGATAGAACCACCTCCCTTTCTTTTTGCTTTTTAGGGGGAACACAGTACAACAATATGGAAACCATTTGGGTAACTAAAAGACACCTGACTAGGTGGGTGTGAGGTGACAGATCTGGACACGACCTTTAGAGGAATTTGAATACTGTTAAGTTCCTTATTGCTTAGGCTTGCTGCATTTTGGATGTGATTCAACACAGAATATAAGGAAACCTTATTATAACAAGTCCTGAGTCATGATACAAGAGGTCCTTCTATAGTTTGAAATAACTTGGGCATGGTAGTTCAACAAAGAGCGAATGTATTGTTTATCTCATATGTATGCAGTATCATTGCAATGATACTTCTTTTCTTTCTTTTTTTTTTTTTTTTTTTGAGGCAGGGTTTTTTTTCTGTCACTTAGGCTGGAGTGCAGTGGCATCATCATAGTTCTGCAGACTAGACCTCTTGGGTTCAAATGATCCTCCTGTCTCAGCCTTCCGAGTAGCTGGGACTACGGGCATGCACCACCATGCCCAGCTAATTTTTAAATTTTTTGTAGAGACAGGGTTTCACCATGTTGCCCAGGCTGGTCTCGAACATCTAGGCTCATGTGATCCTTCCACCTCAGCCTCCTCAAGTGTTGGGGTGACAGGTGTGAGCTGGCACATCTGGCCCAATGACACTTCTATTACAGAAAAGGAATGGTTCTAACACATGGTGGTCAAAATCTTAAAACTTCATTATACTAGAGGTAGAAACCCAACTGAGATCTGTTTCATTCTATGAATTTTCTTCCTGAAAAGAGACCTGGAAGATCTCCTGCTGAGACCTGGCAGGAGTGGTCCCATGTCTCTGGGTTTTTGTGTATGTATGTGCTTTGCATCTTTCCCACTCCTAAGTATAAGTTAAGGAATGCAACCCACTCTCCTTTACAGGTTAGATGGAACCTCAGCCTCCCCATTAGAACCAAAAACCCCAGGGCCCAACTGCTGTCACTCTCCATCTGTCTCTTTCCCTGTCCCTGCAGCTACAAACTCATACTAAGTAAACTAATTTCACTGAAGTACTTCAATATTTGAGCCAACTTTGATTAGGTAACTTTTGATTTTTGAGAATTTGTTTATTGGGATTATCAGTATACATTTATCCCTCACTTAGCAAAAAAAATTTTTTTGTCAAATCTTTCTCTCTCTCTCTTTTTTTTTTTTTTTTTTTTTAGGATGGAGTCTTGCCCTGTTGCCCAGGCTGGAGTGCAATGGTGCGTTCTCAGCTCATCACAACCTCTGCCTCCCGGGTTCAAGCGAGTCTCCTGCCTCAGCCTCCCAAGTAGGTGGGATTATAGGCGCCTGCCACCATGCTGGGCTAATTTTTTGTATCTGTAGTAGAGACAGCATTTCACCATGTTGCCCAGGCTGGTCTCTAACACCTGACCTCGTGATCTGCCTGCCTCGGCCTCCCAAAGTGCTGGGATTAGAGACGTGAGCCACCACGGCCTGTCAAATCTTTTAAGAACCATTTGCCACAAGGATATAGTCTATGAGAGCACACATGTTGCCGTGAGATCTCAGACAGACTGAGTAGGAAATGCAGAGTTCAATGAAGCTCTGACAATGGGTCAGTAAAGGAAAGGTCATTCCCAGAGCAAAGCTGAGTAGTAAGGAAAGAGAGTATCTGCAGATACCCCGGTCTCACATAATGAAGGAACATAAGCAAACCATTTCTCAGCTCTATGTGTTGTTTAAAGGTCACAAAAAAGTGAAGATTAAAAAAAATTCCAAATATAGATCACAAGCCTGCTAAAGGTATTATAAGGTTTTGAGCTTTTAGAGGTAGAGATGGTCTAATCATTATATCTCTCAATTGTATTACAATGCTTTCTTCTTTTCTTCCATCCTTCCTGCCATCTTCTTCCCTCCCTTAATATGTACAGGGCATAAATTGGACTATTTTGATCTTGTAGGAGAATTAAGTTGCACTGCCTGACTCAACCACTTGATGGTGCCACAAGTCAACTCATCATGCAGCTAAACCGTAGACTAGTCTAGAGAACCCCCAGATCAAGGGGTGGGGACAAGAGATGCCAACTCAAGAATTCCAAGTTGGGTTATGTTTTTCCAGCTAAGAAATGTAAATTCTTTTCTGGAAAGGATATTTATTTCCACAATGGTTTAACATCAAGGCAGTTAACATAGCCTAGTGGAGAGTTCGAAGATGAAACAGCTTTTGAGCTAACTCTTGAATGAAGTGCAAGAATTTGCCTGAGTGTAAACAAACAAGGGAACAGCAGGCATCGAGAAAAGGAACTACAGAAGAGCATGATGTTTTTCAGAGAACTGCATACTTCAGTATGGTTCAAATGCTGGAAATGTGTGAAGAGTGGCAGGAGGGAGGCAAATGGCACAGAAAATTGAATCCAATCACTGGGCGGTATCCATTTCCAAAACACAAGCTCCATGAAGACTTGGTCATATTCACCACTCTATTTTTAATGCTTTAGAACAGTACTTGGTACGTAGCAGGGACACAGTTAATATCTATTGAATGAGTTGGCAAAAGATACTTCATTACGGACAGCACTGAAGAACAGAACTGGGGTCTCTTTCCACTGCTATGATCCAGAAAATTAATTACACCAAGAAGTTGATAATATGAACGTTTAAGTCAAAATTTTAGATATTCTGAAGCATATATAAGACCACCTATCTAAACAGGCATACTTACAGATATAGCTACTTGCCAGTAATTTAAAAATAAATATTCCAAGTTATGTGAAAGTAAAAAAAATCTTAGATCTATCAAAAAGCCATCTAAGTACATCCTTAAACTGTTAAATAAAATCCCAACAAAGGATAATTAATTGATTTCTCCTGCTTATTCAGGAAAACATTATGAGAAACAGGTCAAGAAGATACTTATACTTTTATAGGAAATTGTGGGCAGAACAGATTTTTCAGTTGCTCAAGCTAACAAATATTGCCAGCTCAGAAACAACCTGACCTTGAGAGCTGCAGATGTGGGCAAGTATCCTGGTCTTCAAATTTAGAATTCCCAAATGGCAAATAATTAATTAGGCCATAAAGCAAAGCTGTTGGTGCTTCCTTGCTCAGCCTATTTAAAAAAAAAAAAATCACTGAAGACAACTTGGTATCTTTTTTCCCACCCACTAGAGCAGCTTGCTTAGATAACTGGACTTCATAGTACAATTCAGGGGTGGCGGTCTTGATTCAGAACAAGAAGGCTTATGGCTATGGAGTAGTGGAATGAAAGATGCCCGAAATTGCATAGCAGGTATTCAGGAATGAAGCATTGAGCCTTGGAACTTAACATGGTAGAGCATCTTTCAGGGGTCATCATCTGTGTAAACATGACTATCAATCTAAAAATGACCAGAACATCACATGACAATGATTTGGGAAAATGTAGACCCAGAAGACACCAGGGTCTAGTCTATTTGCACAGTATGAGATTGTCACATCTGCCTTTACGGAGTATTAAATTCCACCATGTAGCCAGCAAACACTCTTAAGGCAGAAACTGGGGTTCCTATGAAGAATATAAAGACAACTCCATTTCCTGAAATCTGTATCTACTATTTCAGGATCTGGTATACAAAAACTTAAATAATTATACACATATATTCTAGTTTTGGAGTGTGTATTACTTTACTTGCAGACCATGAAATGAGCTTTTCCATATAAAGCCCCTTGATCACCAAATTGGCAGAAGCCCTTAGACTTTCTAGAAATGTTAGGAAAAAAGGAATCATTCTGATGGTGCAGAGATCCCTGGTTATACAGCAATGAAAAAAGGCCCCATAATAACAATATGTGTCAATCTTAGCACCTAAATCCAAAATGAAGTTCAAAATATCGCGCTGTATACAAAGATCCTTGATAAATGTTGGCTGACTGATAGTCTTATAAATAACCTGCCTCCAAAGATGTGGAATTTGTATGTTAACATTCAAGGAACAAAAAGAAAAACAGTGTAATCTCACAAAAAGCATTCACTTAACACCAAACTATTTCCTAAGCACCTACTAGAACAATGTTTTAGGCAATGGGAATTTAATGAATAAAATTCATTGTGAATGGAATCAGAGTCCCTAATCTTACAGAGCTTACATTTCAGTAGGGGAATACAGACCACAAACAAACAAACAACAACAACAACAAAAAGGTGCACAGTATTGGCAGGCGATGAAAAAAAATACCTGGGTAAAAAGGCTGACGGAGACTGAGCCTGCAGCTGGGTTCTCAAGAAAGGCCCCTTTGATATGGTGACTTATAAGCAAAGATCTGAATGAAGAGACAGAGTTGGCCAAAAGGATATCTGGGTGAAGAGCCTTTGAGACTGAAGATATAACAAGTGCAAAGGCCCTGAGGTGAAGGCGTCATCAGGGTGTTTCCAGAATTGCAAGGAGGCCACAGAAGTAGGGAGATGGGAAGGGGACCTGATAACATGGAAGTCTGAAACCAGAACATTGAGGGTCATAAGAACTCATGGCTTCAATCTGAAAGAGATGAGAAGCTGTGGAAGAACTTTTAGCATAGCAATGAAGTAACTGGATTTTTTTTTTTTTTTTTTTTTTTTTTTTTGAGATAGTCTCACTCTGTCACCTAGGCTGGAGCGCAGTGGTGTGATCTTGGCTCACTGCAACCTCCACCTCCTGGGCTCAAGCCATCCCCCCACTCAGCCTCCCAAGTATCGAGGACAACAGGCACCACCATGGCTGGCTAATTTGTGTATTTTTTGTGGAGACAGGGTTTTACCATATTGCCCAGGCTGGTCTTGAACTCATGAGCTCAAGTAATCTATGCGCCTCAGCCTCCCAAAGTGTTGGGATTACAGGTGTGAGCTACTGTGTCCAGCTGGATTTTATTTTGAAGAGATCACTCTGGCTGCTATGAGTAGACTGTAGGGGTTGTTAAACCAGGATGGGTGTAGGAAGGCCAGATAGAAAGATACTGCAAAATGTCCAGGACAAGCTAAGATGGTGGCTCAGACAGTGATAGCAGTGGAGGTCATGAGAAGTGGTCAAATAGTGGGTATGCTGCAAGGATTTCCTAAAGGATTAAGTTTGGGATGTAAAAAAAGAGGTGGTAGGGTAACACGAAAAAAAAAATCAGCATTGGTCAAAATCAGACCAACTTGAATTCAAATTCCAGCTTGACTGCCTACTAGTTGTGTGATCTTGAGCAAAACACTCAATGACTGAGCCTTAGTTTTGCAATTAGAGGCTACAGAATCTTCCATATTATACTATCATGAGAAATAAATAAAATATTATCAGTTAAAGAGGGTGGGATTTGAACTCTAGCATGTATTAGCAATTCTTTTCTTTTCGCTTTTTTTTTTTTTTTTGAGAAGGAGTCTCGCTCTGTCGCCAGGCTAGAGTGCAGTGGCGCGATCTCGGCTCATTGCAATTTCCGCCCCCTGGGTTCAAGCTATTCTCCTGCCACAGCTTCCTGAGTAGCTGGGATTACAGGCATGCACCACCACACCCAGCTAATTTTTGTATTTTTAGTAAAGACAGCGTTTCGCCATATTGGCCAGGCTGGTCTTGAACTCCTGACCTCGTGATCCGCCCACCCCAGCCTCCCAAAGTGTTGGGATTACAGGTGTGAACCATTGCACCCAGCAGCAATTATTTTCTAATTTTTCCAATATTTATATTTTTAGGATGAATTTGGAAAGAATTTTTAGAATGAATTGGAAAGAAGAACTTGGCTTTTTATATCGAATAAGAGGTAAAAGAATGCCATTTTCCATAGGGAATATCTGACTGTTGAGGTAACCAACTGAGTATCTTAGTTCTCATGGACACACATGACCTAGGTTGTACCACACCGACCTAAGCTTGTAGGTCTTATCGAACAACCCTGTTGTAAATGGCCAAGAAGAAAGGACATTATCACTGACAAAATCGAGATTCCACTGGCTGGATGGGATCTGAGTCCAATAATGCCAACAGGACTAATTTTACTATTCTTAAGCCATTTTTCAAAATTGGTGTAGTTGACCATATATGAACATTTCCAGTGGAATTTATATATATATATATATATATATATATTTTTTTTTTTTTTTTTTGAGACAGAGTTTCGCTCTTGTTCCGCAGGCTGGAGTGCCATGGCGCGATCTCGGCTCACCGCAACCTCCGCCTCCTGGGTCCAGGCAATTCTCCTGCCTCAGCCTCCTGAGTAGCTGGGATTACAGGCATGCGCCACCATGCCCAGCTAATTTTTTGTATTTTTAGTAGAGACGGGGTTTCACCATGTTGACCAGGATGGTCTCGATCTCTTGACCTCGTGATCCACCCGCCTCGGCCTCCCAAAGTGCTAGGATTACAGGCGTGAGCCACCGCGCCCGGCTATATTGTTTTATAACTTTCCCTAGTTAGACTCCATATGCACAAAAGACACACTTTATTACCTCCTTGCATAGTTATTGGCAATTAACAGGAAGAATGGATGGAGACTTATATTTATAATCCCAGTAGCTATTTCTCAATATTTAGCTTTCTAGTTCTTTGAAGCCCAATAGAACTATATGAATATTCTAAGCAATAAAATAGTGTAAACAGTATAACAAAAAATATAAAAGAGGAATTTTTTTTCTTTTTTGAGACAGAGTTTTGCTCGTCACCCAGGCTGGAATACAATGGCACAATCTTGGCTCACTGCAATCTCCGCCTCCCGGGTGTAAGCCATTCTCCTGCCTCAGCCTCCCTAGTACCTGGGATTAAAGGTGCCTGCCACCACACCTGGCTAATTTTTTGTATTTTTAGTAGAGAATGGGTTTCACCATGTTGGCCAGGCTGGTCGAACTCCTGACCTCAGGTGATCTGCCCGCCTCTGCCTCCAAAGTGCTGGGATTACAGGCATGAGCTACAGCGCCTAGCCCTAAAAAATTCTTAAATTTTGTTTTCTCTCAATTTGTCCTTTTGTTTTCTAAATTTCACGGATTAACCCAAATTTAGTCTATTCTGATTAAAAACTATATTTCTGCCTGAGTTAACAAAACCACTAATTCTCATCACCAAGATAAAGGCACTGGAAGGTTGTAACAAGGGGATGGAGCCCAGAGGATTTCCCTTTTTTTTTTTTGAGAGACAGGGTCTTGCTTTGCCATCCATCACCCAGACTGGGGTGGGGTGACGCAATCACAGCTCACTGCAACTTCAACCTCCTGGGCTCAAGTGATTCTCCTGCTACAGCTTCCTGAGTAGCTGGAACCACAGGCATGTGCTACCATGCCCAGCAATTTTTTTTCTATTTTTTGTAGAGACAGGGTCTCGCTATGTTGCCCAGGCTAGTCTTAAACTCCTGGGCTCAAGCAACCCTTTGCCTTGGCCTCTCAAATGCTGGGATTACAGGCATGAGTCAGCGTGCATGGCCCTGAAAGGATTTCTTCAGGATAATAAGTTCAAACATAAATGGCATATTCTTTTTTTTTTTTTTGAGACAGAGTCTCACTCTGTCATCAGGCGCCAGGCTGGAGTGTAGTGGCTCAATCTCAGCTCACTGCAACCTCCGCCTCCCAAGTTCAAGCAATTCTCCTGCCTCAGCCTCCTGAGTAGCTGGGACTACAGGCGCGCACCACCACGCCCAGCTAATTTTTGTATTTTTAGTAGAGACGGGGTTTCACCATGTTGGCCAGGATGGTCTCGATCTCTTGACCTCGTGATCTGCCCGCCTCGGCCTCCCAAAGTGCTGGGATTACAGGCTTGAGCCACCACGCCTGGCCGTAAATGGCATATTCTTTTGTAATCTCCTGCTAAGAATGAAAAAGTCCACTTCATTTTGAGGGCAGCTGAAACTTCTCTAGGTTTAGATGGCTCTACCTGCATCCTCACCTTTCTTCTGGTAAAGGAAACTTCAGGGGACAGTATCCCTTGGCAGATGATCTCCTTGTTATGATCATTTCCAGAGACCTGGGCTCCCAGGTCAAAGGAAGGAAACTGCGTGGCGCAGAGCAACACCTCTTTGAGAAACAGGATGTCACTGAAGACGGAGTTATTCACACCAAGATTGGTACATTCTCTACACTTGCCTTGTTCTTGAACATATCACCCTTCTTTAGTTTCTTCTCAGCACGTATCATTGTATATAACTGTTTTATTTGCGGATTTGTTTTCTGTCTCCCTCCCAAAAAACGTAAATTCAACCACAGCAGAAGCTCTGTCTTTTGCCAGATCATTAGGTGCTTTCTAAATATTTCTTGACTGAAGAAATGTGGAACATGATATATAGCTCTCGTTTTGGGCTTACTGTGGGTGTAGTGTGTTTGTTTGTTTGTTTATTTGAGACGGAATTTCGCTCTGTGGCCCAGGCTGGAGGGCAGGGCACGATCTTGGCTCACGGCAACTTCTGCCTCCCGGCTTCAAACAATTCTGTCTCAGCCTCCCAAGTAGCTGGGATTACAGACGCCCGCCACCATGCCCAGCTAATTTTTGTATTTTTAGTAGAGATGGGGTTTCGGCATCTTGGCCTGGTTGGTCTTGAACTCCTGGCCTCGTGATCTACCTGCCTCAGCCTCCCAAAATGCTGAGATTTCAGGCGTGAGCCACCGTGCCCAGCCTGTAATGTGTTAAGTAACTGTCTTTTCTGTGTGTGTGTGCCTTCAGGACAGGGACTGGGTCTTATTCACCTTTGCTTCCTAGACGTTTAGCTAAGGGCCTGGTAAATAGCAGGCACAAGCTGTTTGATAAACTAAACTGACCTTAGGCAAGTTTCAGGATTCTTTTTATTTTTATTTTTTAAGACAAAGTCTCATTCTGTTGCCCAGGCTAGAGCGCGGGTGTGCAATCTCGGCTCACAGCAACCTCGGTCTCCCAGGTTAAAGCGATTCTCGTACCTCAGCCCCTCAGCGTAGCTGGGATTATAGGCATGCACCACCACGCCTGGCTTATTTTTGTATTTTTAGGAGACACGGAGTTTCACCATGTTGGCCAGACTGGTCTTGAACTCCAGACCTCAAGTGATCCACCCACCTTGGCCTCCCAAAGTGCTGGGATTATAGGCGTGAGCCATTGCACCGGGCAAAGGACTTTGATCCTGTTTCCTATTTGTAAAATGGGACTAGGTTAATATCTATGTAAAATGAGATAACAAAAGAGGTGAAAACATGGGCACACTGTCGATATCCAATAAACGTAAGTTTCTTTCCTCTCTTCTTCACACTTTATATATCATTTCCCAGCTTGCAGTGTTTTTATCTCACATCATTTATCCCACTTGCCAGAAGGGGAGATTAAAGGTTAAAGTAATCAAGCAACTTTCTGTAGGTCCGATGATCACCCCATGTTGAAGGCAGAACTCAAACTTTGGTCTGCTGACTCCAAGCTCCGTGTCCTTTCCTCACTGCCTCTAAGCACACCAATGACCAATGCAGTTTACATAAAACCACAGCCTGGATTGAGGAAACCGTGACCATGCTTTAACTGTGACTTTTCATTTTGAAATGACTACATATCCAGCCAGGGCTTCAGGAATTCTTTAGCATCAAAAATCTCTTTATCAGGCAGGTTTGTGAAGCAACATCACTGATGCTAAATCTGGGGGAAATTTTGATAATGACCAATATATTTGCACAGTTTTAGGGTCTCCCCACAGATTGCTTATTAGTGCAAGGGAAATAATAGTAATTATATGGCAGAGAAGCTGGGTAACACTTGTTGAGTGGGGGGGTCAGAGACATCGCCACCAATGAAGAGCAGATAGATCTTGTGTGCCTCCCGGCATGATCCCCGATGACACAACATCACATACATATGTGGTATTTTGGCAAGGAAAGCCAAATATAACCCAAATCTCACTTTTGGGTTCCTCTTAGGAAGCGTCAACAAAACCTCAAATGAGGAATGTATAATTAAAAAGGAGAAATACCATACTCTTAAAAAATGTCACTGTCATAAAAGACAAAGAAAGGTTTTAGCTATATCCCAGGTTAAAGAAAACTAAACAGAGAGGACAACTAAATATAATACCTGATCCTAGATTGCATTCTTTAGTGGAGAAAGAGGAGAGGATAAAGAATATTATAAGGTCAAAAATTGGGCACAGATAGTACATAAGATAAAATTATTGCATCGATGTTAAATCCGAGTTGATATGGGTATTGTGGTTACATACGAGAATATCCTTACTCTGGTTGGGTATGGTGGCTCACACCTGTAATCTCAGCACTTTGGGAAGCCAAGGTGGGAGAATCACAGGAGTTTGTATCAGCCTGGGTGACAAAGTGAGACCCTGTCTCAACAAAAACTGCTAGGCTTGGTGGTATGTGCCCGCAGTCCTAACCGCTTGGGAGGCTGAGTTGGGAGGATCACTTGAGCCTGGGCGGTCAAGACTGTAGTGAGCTGTGATAGCTCCACTACACTCCAGGCTGGGCAACAGAGCCAGACTCTGTCTTCAAACAACAAACAAACAAACAAACCCTTATTTTTCAGAAGTACACACTCAAGAATTTAGAATTGAAGGACCATAATGTGTGCACCTACTCTCCAATGATAAGACAAATGTGGTAAAATGTTAACAGTGAGTAAATCTAAGCAAAGGGTATCAGAGTATTGTTTGCACTATTTTTACGCTTGTAACTTTTCTGTAGGCTTGAAATTATTTCCACATAATTTTCTTTTAAACCAGAAGGCTTATGAAAATTTTGCAGAATAAGAGTTCAAGAGGTGTAGTTTTAGGATTTAGCCTTAGTCTTAGCTACTTCCTCCTTGGTCAGTATTGCTAGTTAGTACAGGGCAGACAGGAGGATCCCAGGGCTAGGGCCCACTACCTAGCCAGTCAAATTACTCATAATAATATTGCCTTTTGAAAGATACAAGTGTCTTTTTTTTTTGGACTGGGCTTTAATTATAAGGTAATGAGAACAAACAGTCCTCATCAACAGACTACACTTTTGATAAGGTTTCCTTGAGAATGTGCTTCTCATCCTCTGCTCAAAATCAAATAGTCTCTCAGGCCCATAATTCACCTCCAGGGCATTTATATCACTTGTTGTTGTTACTGCAATTTTGCATTTCCAGGAAATGTTTATATAATGGCAAATCTGAATTCTTGAAGGCAATTTTAAATGCTCTTATAAAATTACAGGAAAGAAGAAGTTGGGGGAAAGATGGGGTGAGAAAAGCAAAAGAAAAATATTAAGAAGTAATATAAAACAATCTAGAATTTGAACAACATACCCCCTTCCTTCCCCAAAAGAGCAATCTGATGTACGTTCACATGGAGGTAGACCTAAAAAAAATAGCTTTCTTTGAAAGGATTAGAAAAAAATGGAAACTTGGCCACATAACATTAGTCTAGAAGCCATTCAGATACAGAGGCTGAAAATTCAAGACCAGGAGCATATGGAAGCAACAGAAGCAGCTCAAAAAGCCTTCAAAACAGATTCCTATGTAACGCAAAGCTTGACCATGCACAACCAGAATTTTCTGTGATGCCATGGAAAAGGTAGGTCTCCCGTTTGCCACGAATGACAAGTGCCACCAGCAACACAGAGGCACACAAGATAAAAAGCCCTGTTCTCAAGAATACATGGAAGTGGGGAGACAGGGGAGGGCCAGACAGTAGCAGGCAGGGGTACACAAGGAGCTCTAATGAGAGCCCCAAGAAAATGTGCCAAGAAGCTGACAGACGGCTTTCCAGGGCAGGGGAACTGTGACCCAGGCCTTGAGAGAGGGACGGGGGCCGTAGGGCTCAGGTGCAAATGGGGCTGGAAGGAAATATGGTGAGCAGAATTGGAGAGGAGTTGGGGAAAGGATGCGAACAGAGAAGCCAGTCATGGGCAGTTCAGAGGACAGCGCGTGTACTGGACACGGGATGTCTACTCTGGTCTGAACGTGGGTGGCGGAGGAAGATGGAGTGGCAAGAAAGGAGATGGTCTTGTGGAGTTCAAATCTAATCCTAAACCTTATGGGCAGCCACTAGAGGACCAGGAAGGAAAGCAACATTATCTGATTTGTATTTTAATAAGATCTACCAGGAAACATGTGTGGGCTGGAGTACAAGGCAGAATCAGCTGATAAATACTCCTAGTCCAAAAAATTTGTGGGCATAAAACGCCACCAAGGAAAAACCAATCATGTTTAACTCTGAGCTTCATTCAGATTATGTTTCTTTTGCCCCTTTGATCAGAATTAATAAGAGGTTCTCTTTCTATTCTACTTCAACATTCTGATGTATTCGTATAGAATGACTGTACTTTCCCTCACAAACATCTGAGTCTTTATTTTTTCATCAAATTCATTCAAAGTTTAAACCCTGAATGAATTCATATGACAAAACACAATGACGGATGAAATGACACAGTTTATAATTCATTATTAGGGAAAAACAAACGTTATTGAAATAAAATATTTCAGAAGACAAATGCTAATGTGTTTTTATAGTAGCTTTTAGTCACACCAGATTACTAGGTGGAAAATATGGAGAAAAGATCTCTGAGGGAAACATGTGAGTTGCTTGTCCCTGCTCACAAGGCCTAATGCTACCTTCTGTCACTAAGACACTTAGAGTTTCTGGTCATTCTGCTTATAGGTCAACCACCAATGGACCTTTTTAGCATTCCTGCCTAGTCTCAATAGGTGTTTACAAATTATCAAGTTAATAGCTTGATTGCAATTAGGTTCATCAGAATGAAAATGGTATACCATTGCATGGCATGTGATACCTTCCCACGAAAACCTTCTCATGGCATGCAGTAGCTTCTCACAAATGCTTTACTGGTTTCCTTGTTACTGAAATACAACATATTCTACATTGAAGATTCGATTATTAGCATTAAAATGGCTGGTGTCAAGGAAAGGGGAAAAAGAGAGTACAGTAATTTAGTGTAAAATCCAGGATTCTAGAAAACTTGTTCTCATGAATGAAACCTATACATATGGGAAGCTGCAAGTCAGAAATAACATCAAGTGGCTACGACATCTAAGGTTCCCTTGGATGAAACTCGGGTCGGGGTTTAGAGGAAGCAGGCTCTTATTTGAAGCTGGAAGGTGAGAAAACAGTCATCCCTTCCTTTCATTGCCATTCTATCTCACAGTAGATGATTTAGTTCCCACCAGTATCTACTCCATAAAAAGATTTAGAAGCTACATGTCATGACATTTAGGCCCATCTTGATGGTCTACATGCATAAAGGAGGAAACAGAACTAATCAACCACCTTCTGGTTCCATCACTCCCTGAGCACAAATGGATCCAATAAGGGTTCAATGTTGACCTACAGGCCTGGAGCAAACAGCCTACTGGTTAAGAACAAAGACTTTAGTGCCAAACAGACCCAGATTTGAGTCCCAGCTCAACCTGGACAAGTGGCTTACCCTCTCTAAGCCCCAATTTCTGCAATTAAAAAAAAAAAAGATAATCACACTATCTTATGGGATTGTTATGAGATGCGGTGAAATGATACATATAAAAGTGTTTAGCACTGTACCTGAAAAGTATCCACTCAAATATTCACTATTATTATATTGATGGATCATTTGGGGCTTCAGGATACAAACACTAAAATGCTGGGCTCATAGGAATGAAAGCCACAGTGAACACCAGATGTGTGTAGAGGTGGATTAGCTGATGGGCAGGAGCAGGAAAGAGGTACAAATTGCACCGTCTCCCAAGACATTTTTTAAAAAGTGCCTGAGCATGGAAATATGATTTCTTTCCATTGAAGAGTGGCTAATTTGAGATTGCCACCCTTCAAAACTCCAACATTTGCTTTCTGTTTCACAGGAAGCAAATTTTGTGTTTCACAGGAAGCAAATTTTGTGTTTTCACAGCATTGTATCTGCTAGCTACATAATAAACTCAAAGGCATATAAATGTTAACTCAAAGTGGATCAAAGAACTACAACTAGAAAACTCTTAGAGGAACACAGGGACAAAGCTTCACGACATTGGATTTGGCAAGCGTTTCTTGCATCTGACACCAAAAGCACCAGCAACAAAAGAAAAAAATAGATAAACTGGACTACATCAAAATTTAAAACTTTTGTGCATAAAAAGGCATTATGCAAAAGGCAGAGTAAAATGACAACTCATGAAGTGGGAGACAAATATTTGCAAGTCATGTATCTACTAAGGGGGTAACATCCAGAATATATAGATCATTCCTACAACCCAATGACAAGAAACCAAACAACATGATTTTATTAAACACAGGCAAAGGACCAGAATAGACATTTCTTCAGAGGTGATATACAAATGACCAAAAAAGCTCATGAAAAAATGCTCAATATCACTAATCATCACAGAAAAGCAAACCAAAAGGAGATACCACTTCATGCCCATCATGACAGCTATTATAAAAAACAAACAAAATCGAAAGTAACAAATGTTGGTGAAGATGTGGAGAAACTGCAACCCTGTACACTGCCAGTGGAAGTGTAAAATGGTGTAGCTGATATGGAAAATAGCATCAAAGTTCCTCAAAAAATTTAAAACAGAATTACCATATGACCCAGTATTTCCACTACTCTGTGTGTGTGTGTGTGTGTCTCTATATACACACACACATATACATATATATACACACACACACACATATATACATTTCCACTACTGTGTGTGTGTATATATATATCTAGTAGCATATATATATATATATATACACACACACAGTATATATATATACACACACAGTGTGGAAATGTATATATATATACACACAGTAGTGGAAATGTATGTGTGTGTGTGTGTGTGTGTATATACTGTGTGTATGTGTATATATATATATCTACACACACACACACATATATATATATATACACACACACACACGCATACACACAGAGTAGTGGAATGTGTGCGTGTGTGTGTGTATGTGTGTGTGTGTACACACATACAAAAGATTTGAAAACAGTTTCCAAGTAAACCCATGCTCATATTAGCATTATCTACAATATCCAACAGGTGGAAACAACCCAGATGAGTAAAGTGACAACAACAAATCAATCTGCCTGATTTGTAGCCATGAAAACAAAAATAATAAATAACCCAGATGTCCATTGGCATGTAAATGGATAAGCAAAATGTGGCCTATTTACAATGGAATATTATTCAGCCTTAAAAAGGAAGAAAATTCTGACACATGCTTTAACATGGATGAACCCTGAAGACATGCTAAGTGAAATAATCCAGTCATGAAAGATCAAATGCTGTATAATTCCACCCATATGAGGTACCCTAAGAGTAGTCCAATTCATAGAGATAGAAAATCAACTAGTGGTTGCCAGGGGCTGGAGGGAAGGGGAAATAGGGAGTTTGTGTTCGATGGGTACAGAGTTTCCATTTTGGAAGACGAAAAAGTTCTGGAGGTGGATGGCGGCAATGGTTGCAGAATATGTCAATGTACTTAATGCCATTGAACCGCATACTTAAAAATGATTCAAAAGGTACATTTTATGCTTATTTTATCACAATTAAAAAAGAGAGAGATGCTGATAGTCTTGGTCTCTCAAAATAAAACACTAAGAACTTAAAACTTATGCTTCAGCTATTTATACTACATTTAGTTCCACTTTAGGTATCCCCATTTAGAAATTCTAGGGGATAATTTTTTAAAAATCTAGACAAGTGCATTAAGGAAAAAGAAGCCATGTTTTTAATGGTGTGCTAACGTCACGTTCACTTACCTAGGAATATGATTTTCTTTTGTTGCCAAGACAGCAACAGTTGCTCTGGAAACCACACAAAAACAGGGGTACTTCAGTGAAACAAACTCCACTCACCTGCACAAAGATGCCCTTGCTCCTATACTCCTCATGGAGGCACCGAGAGAAGAAATCTACAAAAGCCTGGGAGGGCAGTGGGAGTGAGAAGAAAACACACACATTACATCAATCTGCCTGATTTGTAGCCATGGAAACAAAAATAATAAACTAACCATAATTAAACTAACCATTTAATGCTGTGATTTCTCATCATTTTTTTCATTTCAAATGCAACTTAGAAAAACACCTCAAAACCTCATTGTTTTTATCTGCCACTAAATGAAGTATTATATTACGAAATATAATATCCAGATCAAATTTTGATTTAACTGGAAAAGGCTCTTCTTATCCTTTTCTCCCCCCAGAAAATTACTTTCCAAGAAAAACTATTTTTCTCTTATATAACAAAGGATGCATTTCATCTCTCCACTTGTCACTCAAACAGAAACACAGTATCAAGTCTGTTCAAGTCTGTTCTATGGGGATTGTGTTGTTGCTAAAAGAACAGAACAAGCATCCTCTTGGTGCCTGGGGATGACAAGATCCAAGAAGTATAGAGGTGAATGTGACAGCCCATCTTCTTCTGATACTACAACCTTAAATGTATTTGTAAAATACAATGTGCCAGTTTTCAAATGTGGACTCAACCTCAGACTAGAAATGCAAAGAATCAATAATGACTTTTCAAGGGTCCTAATGAGTAATAGTTTTGTATCCATGGATTAGAACAGGTAAGGTGAAGTTCACGAATCCCTTCAAGAACCATGGCATTCATTTGAAACTTGCCTACAGTATGCTCCGAGATTCAGAAAGTAGATTGTAGGGGTTGGGAGGTGGTACCAAGCTTTTTCAAAAGACAGTAGTGGCTGTTTTTTCACATGAAAAAGAAGTTGGAGGTTTTGCTCTTTTCCTTCCCTGCCATGTTTCAAGTTCTTACTGTACATATTTTTTAGTTTTCCCCAAAAGCCTGCTTAATTTCAACATCTAAATCGTCATTTTCCCTTCAGAGATGTATTCGTTGCCTCAACAATGTATCTGAAGATGATGCCATTGACCTGCAGGCAGTAGGAGATGCATTCTAAATTACTTTCCTAGTAGTAATGTGAAGAGGTTAATGGTGATATTGTATGAAATTATGACATTGTACAAAGAGTTCTGGAAAATTCTTGTCTCACCACAAAAATTAACAAAGAATATCTATGAATTCTGGACAATATGTCAAAATACACCCTCGCCCAGGCTATCTTGTGCCTACTGTGTACATTTACACGCTGACTGGATGCGTCTCTTCTATGCTGTGTGAAGTGGACTCATTCGTGTAACAAATCTCTAATCTTAGACTCATTAGCATCATGTTCTAATCAACTGAGCTAACTGCCTAGGTCACCTCTCTATGGAAGGCATAAGTATCACTTTCAAAATCAGTAAAGTACTGGGGGGAAAAACAACATCTGTGAATCTGATATACTGGTGTCCCATTTGTAAGTTTATAGTAAGTTTATTGAGAGTACATAGTATGTCTCTAACTCTGGTTCTCTTGAAACTCAAGTAGGGTATTTTCCTTTTCTTCTCAGTTTATTGGAAAACTGCCAAGAATAGAACTTCAGGAAAGTTAAATCTACATTAATTTTTCAGACTAAAAATTACTCCTTATTCCTATATTGACATGATTTAAGAAAATACCATTTACCTTGGTTGCAGAATAGATGGTCAACATTGGGACGGGGTGTGAGCCACTGGCAGATGAGATGTTCAGAATCGCCCCTTTAGATCTAAAAAGGAAAAATGTACCATGTAAAAGGAGTCAAATAATATACACAGTTGTTTGTGAATGACAGATTGAGATATATAATTATTTGAAACTGAATAATGTAGCTGTTTTTCTAACACACATCTCTCTCTGCCTTCCATCAGTATGCGATATGCTCGGTCAGTAAATGAGGCATAATTCAATCAACTAAAAATAGCACTTCTTCACGATTAGCTCATTTCCCAGTCTTAGTAATCCAGGGCATGATCAGATCAGATCTCCAGTCTCCTCGAGTTGACCTCTACCCTCTGAGGTCTTCTCTAGCCACAGTGCCAAGAATTTTTACTTACAGATACTCTCATATTCCCTGCATGCACCTTTATTTGAGCATATCATCATGTACTACCTTTACTGTAGGATTTAATCATTCTATGTATATAAACATTCTTTCCTCCCTCCAACAAAACCATAAGCTTCTGGATATAATAGCCCACTTTCCCTCAAAATATTCCACACGGTACTGAGCATATAACAAACAGGTACTTAAGAAAACTTTCTGGTAATGAGTGGATGGCTATGTCCTGTCCTTCTACTTTCCCTGAGTTGTAGATATTTGGGCACCAACAAAGAGTTGACTCTAACCTTATGTGACTCTCTAGTTTATCAAGTGTGTCTTTTGCCAAAAGGCAAAGCTCAGTGGTTACTGTAACTTTTAGAGACTACTGAAAGTTCAAAATCAAAGTTACCAGGAACTTCTAATTCTACAAAAAGTGAAAATTAGCTTGAGAAAAGCAATGCTATAAAGATACCCGTTGTTAATAAGTATGTATAGGTTAGGTAAAGTATGGAATTACGGTTTAAGAATGTCAGAACTACCAACTCTTCCCCTCAAATCTATTCCTCTCAGAGGGTTCCCGTTTTTCAGCCACTGCAGCCTGATTCCACGTACCTCCTGTCTCCCTTCTAAGGTTCCTTTCCTTAACCCGCTTCCTCATTGTTCTTTGTCTGAATTTACTTCCCCAACAACTATTTTTTTTTTTTGCTTGAAAAAGGAAATATACAGATCCTCTTCGTGCAAAATAAAGGAAACGTGATGAAATGGCACCTAAATTATTTTAGACATAAATCTGAAATGAAATAATCCCCAAAAGTCACCCGTTCCATCCACCAGCCTCTAGGCAAGATGCCACTTCAACCATCAAAGGGAAATGGGGGTCCTCAGCTTAGTGTGTGTCACTGGAAAGAAGTTGTTGTTGTTTAACAGAAGTCCTTATCAGTACGACGTGCCTTCCTAAGCTGTGAAATCCATTAAGATTTTGATGACAAAAATTATATTTCAAATTTAAAAATATTATCAGTGTTTTGAATAAAGTTGGAAATAAGTAGTCAACGGATAAATTACATCATTCTGGTATTTTTTGTTTGTGTCTTCCTCTTCAGAAGCAGAAAAGCCTTTTTTTTCCTTTTTCTTTTTTCTTTTTTTTTTTTTTTTGAGACAGAGTTAAGCTCTTTTTACCCAAGCTAGAGTGCAATGGCACAATCTTGGCTCACTACAAACCTCTGCCTTTTGAGTTCAAGAGATTCTCCTGCCTCAGCCTCCCGAGTAGCTGGGATTACAGGCATGCGCCACCACGCTGGCGAATTTTGTATTTTTAGTAGAGAAGGGGTTTCTCCATGTTGGTGAGGCTGGTCTCGAACTCCTGACCTCAGGTGATCTGCCTGCCTCAGCCTCCCAAAGTGCTAGGATTACAGGTATAAGCCACTGTGCCCGGCCACCATTTCTTTTTTAATTTTAAGGTAAGAGTTTGTATCAGGAGTTAGATCCCAACAATTCTAACACAAAAACTGGTAAATTAGCAATGAATATCTAGTCCTTTCATTTTATCTATATTTGTGAGAAATTCCTTTGATGATAATGGAATAAAAACCACTTTTGTTACAGGAGATTTTTAATATAGTATTAATTTGTAATATTTAAAATATCTTTGTTTTTTGGGGGTATTGATAATATTCTAAAATTAGATTGTGGTGATAGATGCACAGCTCTGTGAATACCCTAAAAACCATTAAAGTGCATGCTCTAATGGGTAGACTGTACAGTATGTGAAATTTATCTCAACAAATCTGTAAAAAGAGAGAGAAAAATATTTATGACATATTGGAATGTATCAACTTTAAGCTCTGAGCAGATCCCAATCAAGTGAAAACTAAAAGAGCTATTGTATTGTATACAGCACAAATGCATTCTGAGAAGTAACCCTCGATCTTGACAAGTCAACCCCCCTCCTGTATCCTAAGGATCCTTGTAGGTACCTTGTAGGTAAAGTAGTGTTTTACTTTAACCTTTTCTCATATAAGTGGGAACTGCTATGTCTAAACTCATTCACAGAAAGTGAAGAAAAAGCCAGTTTGAAGTAGATGCAGAAGAATGAGGCTTTCCACTGAAGCTGCAGCCTATCACTGCTTGTCCTGCCAGCTGGATTAAATGCTCCATTATACTTAAGTCAGCTGGGGTGGTTACATGTGCCCTTGAACAGAAATCTTACATTTTAAATTTCATTCGCTAACAAAATGCAGTTTAAAAATCTGTGAAAGGTAAAATTTAACGTTATCAATGCATTTTAAAAATTAAATCTGGACTTGATCAAAACAGACTCTTAAAACTTCACCCACCAAAGCAATGATCTCAATACAGGAAAAGTCATTTAAAGATAATAAAAGTTTCTTTCCCATATTAAAATACAACACGGATCAATTATCTCATGTCACATTCATGCAGTCATGCTCCCTTACTTGTTTGCTCCTTGAGGCAACTAAGATTTTGTTTCTCAAGTATTCTAATCCTATTTAAAACTTCTGTGAGGTGGAGCTACTTTGAATTAGTGAAAAGTCAGAGTTTTAGGGTACTTCGTACAAAATACAGTATTTGAGCACTAAAACACATGAAAACAAATCTAAGACTAACAAAGGATAAAGCAAAAATGCACTCGACCTAAATAAATAAAAGAGTACCATTTATAATTGTACCAAAGTTATAGTAGAGAAAATAGCCCCTCTACAAATCTCTGTCCTGCCATTAAGCTCACATACTTGTCTAGCAAAAACCTTCCTCCCACACCCACACACACAACAGCGTAAAATTCTCTTGCTCTTTCTTTCCAAGGGCAATAATATTCAAGTTAGTTGTCTGAATCATAAATCATATACTGGTATAGCCTGCCTTAATCTTTGTACTGTATATAGTATCTGTTCTCTATGTAGAAATGGGGCTGAGCATTTGGGACTGCAAGTCACAAAAGACTCGCCCTTAAAATCAACCACATTGTCTAGCTCTAATCCTCCATTTAAGCAGAATTAGTGACGTCAAACCAGTTTCCATGGCACAGCCAGACTCATGACAACTCTGTCATATCAAGCAGAAGGACAAAATGGGCTGCACTTAATTGCACACAGAAACAAACATGAAACCAAACCCTGGTTAATCTCTCATTTTCCGGGGACTTGGGAACAATTCTAAGATTGGAAGGTACATTAAGAATTTCTGCTGAAGTTCTATAATGAAGACTCATGTTGCTCATACTCAGTGCATTTCCTAGTTTGTTATGACAAATATCCAAATAAACGAGTCATGCAATGTTTTCTGTGATGCAACATTCTTAATTCATTATACTGCTTACTTGCTAATAGCCACACAATGGTGTCTCAGTGGTACAAATTACCAAGGATCTACTAGACTAAAATGTTGCCCCCCCCAAAAAAAAACCCAAAACAAAACAACAACAGAACAAAAGCAGAAAACACCAACTGCTGACAAGAAAGTACCTTTTCATATAAACATATTCTCTTTAATTACAGTTCCTCCCACAAGCCAGGCATTAAACTTGTCCAACTCTGTAAAACTCAGTACTTTGCATTTATAGCTTCCTATAGATATGCTCTCTCATGGAATTCCCTCAGACCTGTGAAATTCCCAGTAAGACTCCCTTAATTGTCACCTGGATTTTTTTAAAATTGCCAAGCCTTTATTTTATAAATGCCTTAATATTCTATCAGAAAAACACTACTGTCCTAGATGATGTAACAGGTCTCATTTGAAGTAAGTCACTGATTTCTACCTTCCTTAGAAACCTCATCATTGTCCCACAGTGCAGGCGAGGAGAGAGAGGTGCTGCTGTGAGGAGCTGGAACTGCAGAGTCAATCCCAGTGGGGACTGCTGACTGCATACAGAATGTGACAGTAGCCAAGGAATAATGCACCAAAAAAAAAAAACAAAAAAAATCCCATCCCAATTCTTCGCATTTCTACTTCATATCAAGGAGTACAAAAGCATGCTCTTGAGGGGGAAGGTTAGCATTACATATATATTTTAAAGCTTAAACATAATACTGAAATTGGCACAGACAGCTCTCTAACAGACTCTCAAGAAGAGTGAGAAGCCTATAAAAATAGAGATCTATGTCAAAAAGAACCTTGGAACACAGGGGTCAGGTGTATAATTAGAACCAGCAATCCAAATACTTACATTACACAAACATTGCTTTGTTGAAGAAAGTTTGCAAACATTTAGCACATGAAAGAGAATTCCCTGCCCTAAAACACCATAACATGTCATAATTCCACCTTAAGCAATACAGTATGAAAGGGGCTATTTTTAGCTTTCCCATGGTTGTTATGGCAACCACCTTCTGGTTCCAGCTGTACACAATGTTTATAATTCCAGGGAAGTGAAAAGAGCAACTTTCCTCTATAATGTAATTATGTACTTTCTACATCTATGGTAACAATACCTTAGTTTGATTATAGATACTTGTTTAGTGTTAGTCAAATTGGCCCTAGGCTATCGTTCTAGAGGGTTTGGAAAATCTCATACATCAGAGGTGGAACCAGTGGAAGGAAAACAACAAAGGACCATGAAAAAGGACTCTGCTGTTACTCAATGGAGATACTAATGCTATGGAAACCAGCCATAGGAAATAAGCCATTTGGGGATGGTGTAAAGAGCAGGCTATAATAAAACCACTTATAATTTGTAAGGTAAGAATGCTTTCAGAAGATCTGCTAACTTGGAGTGTTTCTTTCCTCTTTGAGCATACAGTTAACATTTCTGGTCTTTTTTTTTTTTTTTAAATAGACGGGGTTTCACCATGTTGGTCAGGCTGGTCTTGAACTCCCAACCTCAGGTGATCCGCCCGCCTTGGCCTCCAAAGTGCTTGGACTACAGGCGTGAGCCACTACGCCCGGCCCTCATTTCTGGTCTTCTTTGCAGTAGTTGCAGCCTGTGACTGAGTTCTGGACAATGAAATGTGGGCAGAAGTGAAACTTCCCTTAAAACCATCTTGATGACCGGGCACAGTGGCTCACGCCTGTAATCCCAGCACTTTGGGAGGCTGAGGTGGGCAGTTCACGAGGTCAGGAGTTCGAGACCAGCCTGAACAACATGGTAAAACCCCATCTCTATTAAAAATACAAAAATTAGCCAAGCGTGGCAGCAGACACCTGTAATCCCAGCTACTCAGGAGGCTGAGGCAGGAGAAATCACTTGAGGCCAGGAGATGGAGGTTGCAGTGAGCCGAGATCACGCCACCACACTCCAGCCTGGGTGACGGAGCAAGACTCCGTCTCAAAAAAACCAAACCAGCCGGGCGCGGTGGCTCAAACCTGTAATCCCAGCACTTTGGGAGGCCGAGGCGGGTGGATCACGAGGTCAAGAGATCGAGACCATCCTGGTCAACACGGTGAAACCCCGTCTCTACTAAAAATACAAAAAATTAGCTGGGCATGGTGGCGCGTGCCTGAAATCCCAGCTACTCAGGAGGTTGAGGCAGGAGAATTGCCTGAACCCAGGAGGCGGAGGTTGCGGTGAGCCGAGATCGCGCCATTGCACTCCAGCCTGGGTAACAAGAGCAAAACTCCGTCCCCCTCCCCCACAAAAAAAAAATCAAACCAAAACAAACAGCAAAAAAACACACCATCTTTATTCTTTTTTCTTTCATCTGTCAGCTGGATGCAGAGAACTCCAAGATCCTAGAAAATGATGATGCCCCTAGATGGAAGGAGCCTCAGATCTCTGAATGACTGGGTAGAGAGGGGAGGGAAAAGTAAACCTTTATGTGTGAAGCCACTGAGATTTGGGAGTGGTCTGCTTCAGCAGATAGCTAACCTTGACTGACATATCTAGTAACTAAGTCCTTTAACTCAAGTAGACACAGATGTTCCTTTTCCTAACCAAAAGTACTGATTCATAAAATCCACACACATCTCAATAGTTCTTAACAAGTATCAAAATGGTAATGTGGTGTCAGGTTCAGTCACAGCTTCTGATAACTTTCCACCATTTCTCAACCCCAGTTTAAAATCAACTTGATTTTTCTTTTTCTTTTCTTTTTTTTTTTTTTTGAGACAGGGTCTTGCTCTGTCACCCAGGCTGGAGTACAGTGGGGCTATCTTGGCTCACGGCAACCTCTGCCTCCTGGAGTTCAAGTGATTCTCATGCCTGAGTCTCCCAAGTAGCTGGGATTACAGCTGTGTGCCACCACAGCCAGCTAATGTTTCTGTACTTTTAGTAGAGACAGGGTCTCGCCATGTTGGCCAGGCTGGTCTTGAACTCCTGGCCTCAAGCGATTCACCCTCCTTGGCCTTCCAAAGCACTAGGATTATAGGCATGAACCACTGAGCCCAGCCTCAACTTGGTTTCTTAAAAGACAAGGATCCAACTCATCCATGATACACTCAACGAATGACTATTGAATGGATGGCCTCTCCTTTTTTGCACTGCTTTTATGTAATGCTCCAGCTGTGATCATGGCTGTCAGGTCTACAGAGGTAGCAGTGAAGTTCCCAGCTCCTCGGTTTTGTATTATTTACTAACTGTATAGCTTCATAGCACTCCATCTCTTTGGGCCCCTTTTTATTCATCTGTCAAATGAGGTAGGTTACTGTCAATTAATTTAATGCACTGGATTTCTATGACTCTTTGACTAAGACTTTATGCTGAAAAATAATTTTACAACCATTATCTCTTTTGATATGGTTTTCACCAACACAATTAAAAATTCCTTTTATCATACCTCTGTGGTTTATAAGTGTTTCTTTTTTAACGGGTAGATTTACTATTCTGAATTAATATCATGTTACCTGCAGATGTCAAAACTAGGATTAAGATGATGGCCCACATTTAATCCCTCCTGGGTTCTACTTTTTCCCAACTCTACTATCTTCTAGGGTTCTGGTCCGGTCTAATCACTGACACCTATCTGACTATCAAGGGCCCACTCCCACTGACACCTAATGATAGGCAGTTTGAAGATTTTAAAGGGAAGTGTTATTAAAATAAACCAATTAAAATACACAAAATAGTGTACATAAAACGGAATTACAAGGAGCTTTGCTGAGAAACTGTTTCTTAACCAGTCTCTGTAGATGCTCAACAAATGGATTGCTAACTTCAGTTTCCTCATCTGTACAATGGTGGGAGGCTAGCAAAGTTAAACGAGTTAACATTTACTAAGTTCCTGATACTTAACCATATACTCAATAAACATAAGCTGTAATCCCTGCCTGGAGTGGGTCATAGAGGTTTCCTAATATAAGTAGAGTCCTTGGGTCTTCCCTTTTCAAAGCTGTGATTCCTTTGGGTCTCTTCCAAACTCATAGTTATTTTGCAGAAAAAAGGATGATTAAGATGCCCTGAATCCAGCAAATAATTGAGCTAACTCAGGATGCAAGCCCAAATCTTTTTAGCAGGTTTTCTTTGAAGGCCTAGACATCATTCAGGTTTTTCCAAGGAAGAAACAGCTTAATTAAATTTTACACTTCACACTGTTTCAAATAACAGAACTCTACAACATATTTCTCAATGAAAATGAAGACATTCAGCACGTACTAGCAAAACCAATTTGAACTGGAACAAAGATGGGGCCAGTGGACAATGCCTTTTCCTCCAAGGGTTGGTTTGACATCTTACAATCACTTTACATAATATGCTTAAGCTCCTCATCCAGCCATTCTCCCAGTAAAAAGTGAAAAACCAGAGGAAGAGGTGTTGCTTCATCCAACTCCACTGATTTTGGCTTTGAGAGAATACAGCTTTAAGAAGGTACTCCCAGGAATATCCCAGGAACTCTATCCACCCCCTCAGAATAGCAGGCAATTGAGTTAGTGATGGTGACTCAGGCAGCCTTTTTCATCCTGATCTAAAGGAACCACTACAACCCTAGAGAGAGAAATAAAAAGGGAATCAAGTGGAAAAGGCCTCCATCACCGATGACTCATGCTCTACTGTGACTCGCCTGGCACATCACTCTGTGGCTAAGACATGGAGGCTTGGTTCATTAGTCACTTCAGTGATTTTTTTCAAAGCAAGGATTCTCCCTATAAATAATAATGAGCTCTGCTTCTACAGTGTTTGTGTGTGAGCTTGTGACTCACCTTTCTATCATGCCAGGCAGCACCAATTGTGTCATCTGCAAGAGAGAAAACAAAACATACATGATGGCTGAGGATGCAGGGAACAGATAAAGAGTAAAGAAAATTCATCCACACTAAAAAGAAGGGAATCATGAAACTATTGGCCATTTCTACAGACAGCAGGCCATTTTCTATACTCTGTAGAATGTGACCATGTCAAGAGGGCATAAAAAGGAACCAGCTGAAATTACTGGAGAGAACATAGGGAATACTTTCAATGAACTTGGCTAAAATTAGCTTGCCTGAAATGTAATACTGGCACAGAGTTCTTCAAACAATGAAGGATTTACAATGAAATCTATGTTTCCGAAAATGCATTCTCAGAAAAGAATATATGTTATCAGAAGAAATATCCTGTCTACCAAGATTACAGCTAGTGCTAGACTTACGACCACGATTGGTTCTGACAGACCGGTTGTAACACGATTTGGTCGTAAGCTGAGTAGGCTATATGTACAGTACTGTGAAATGATGTCATAAAAATCTTTAAGTCATATTTTATCATAATTTTTTTTCATTATTGTTATATATCATAAATTTCTTTGTTCATTTTATGCCATTTGTATCATCTCTACACCATTTTGTTTCTTATTTTTACATTCGTCAGGTAAAACACTGCATTACCAGTACAACTGGTTTAGTATTTGCAAAACATACAAAATTACAAAATACAGGTGCATACAAAAACACAAAATACAGGTGTAAAAAATACCGTAGGAAACATTTTTTCAAGATATTTTTGTCCACAATTATAATTACTTTCATGTGTTAATATTTTCCATCTAAAGTACATATGCTTTGTTATTGTCATGGGTATATAGATTTTGAAATAATTTTATAATTCAGTAGCTAGATAAGCTCTATATTATAAAGGCTCCAACTTCTATCTTTCCAGAAATTAAAGAATTCTCATACATTTTAAGGAAAACTTTGAACACTGACTAAAACATGAATTAGCTACAGTTCAGTTGTTCCAGTAGTGCTGCCGGAAGCTGGTCCGCACTGTCGTATGCCCAGCTGGGCAACGTTTGCGCTGCCAGACGCGGAGCAGTCGTGGCTAGCGATTGTGGTCGTAAAGTCGAATGGTCGTAAGTTGATCAGTACCTGTACTTTAGCTTTCTAATCACAAGAGCTCACATAATATTTTCCAGCCAAAAAGTCTTCAAAAGAATTCCATGAAGTGATATGTTAGCAAAGAGTATCTTCACATTCGTTTCTCTTGTTGGTCTAGCTAGCCGTAAGTACAGTAAAATGCATCCTTAAAGAGAGTTAAGATGTGATCTCTAGCAACCAACAATGAAAAGGCGACATCTGCATTTTTTTAAGGACTTCATAATTGTTGACTAAATACATATAATGAGAGGGGCTATTTCTAAACTCTGTTTTGATATATGATTAACCAAGAAAAGTTCAGAAGTCCAACGGTTTAGTCAAAATCACCTCATAGTTAAATACTGAGGCTGTAACATGAATTCCCGACTCCTAGATATCATCAATTCTCTAAGAAACAGACCCTGTTTAGTAATAAGATTTGAATGCATGCTAAGCATAGAAATTTTATTTTTTCTATCTTGAATAATGCTATATATTAATTAAAGTAGAGAGTATTCTGATGAAAAAGGAATTTTGTTTTCCTAGAAATATTCTGAAGAAGGAAAATGCTATCCAAACTTGACCAAGATAAAGTCTGCTATGTGGACATCCAATCTAGATGTATTATGAACAGCTTTGTATGGCAGTACAGACAGACGTACATCAAGCATATTAACGGTGGCGGAGTATTGTATTGTAAAGGATAGATTATACAAAACCCTAAGAGTATTTGAAAACATTTTTTTTTATTTAGCACATCTCATCAGGGACCATAATGCTTAGCTAAAGTTCTCCCAGCATTTTGTGAAGGGGAGCTATAATTCAGCTCACCAAAGTCCTGAGATCACCAGAAACAGAATGTGGAAGGAGACTGGTAATAAAAATGTCTTTACCTAGGTGTGTGTGTTCGTGTGCATTTGTATTAAGGAAATGAGATCTGTTAGCTACAAAGCAGCTAAATGGAGTCCAGAGGGGTGGCCACTGCCTGTTTGACTCTCCTAAACACGCTCTCTTGTATTTTTAGTTGGAATATTTGGGGCAGGGAGATGAGGGAATATCAGGAGCTATTTTTTCCATTATACCACATGCATGCCATGTATATATTCAATGTCTGCTTTCTGAATGGCAAAAGTTATCTAGAAAATGATGAGACCAAACAAAACCCCATAACATAAAATCATACTTACAAAATTATATCAATGGTATGCTAAACATTAAATGTTTTCTTCATCAAGAGGCCTTTTATGTAGGGACATGTTCAAAATATATTCTTTATATATATGAACTAAAACTGAAAAAGTTTTAATATTTGACATAAACACTGCTTTCAATGCCTGGCTATTAAAGGCCAGAAATACTTGTTGAATGCTCAACGACTAGATGATTCATCAGCAAAGAAAGACACAAGTTCTGCCCTGTAAAAGTTAATTTCTTTCTCAGAGCTCATGAGCTCCTCCTCTTACATTCTGATTCTAAATTGTCTCTCCTTGTCATAAAATGCAACATCTTTTTTAATCTGTTAAATAATAACAGTGAAAACCCTGAGCAAAGTTAACCTGAAATCTGCATGCTTTTATCAAATTGATTAATGCCTTCACCTATATTGGAATTATCTTTCCTTCTCATCAGATTATAAGTCACAATAAATTCAATTTCAAGCCTTCTTTATTTGAGTACGTGTATACAAATCGTTAATACTCTATGCATAAGTTAAGAGGCTTCATTATGTTCACATCAAATTAAGTTTTCTTTAACACCAAATTTTTATAGGATTTTTAGCTATTAGTAGTCATCTGTATGCATCAGTTGGTATCTTGATATTTGGTTATTTATACCAATATACCAGGCATCTCTGTGAAATCTCACTATCTATCTGAACTCCATTTCACAGCTCACAAGCTGTTTCTGGAGTTAACTCAACGCTAATTTTAGGCCATCTGCAGGTGATAATTGCTGTACCGGAAAAATTTTTTGTTCATCTTAACATACTTCTAAAAAAAGGTTATCATAACTTGCAAGTTCAGTGGTTAAGAATATTAGACCAGTAGTGGTAAACATGATTTCCAGACCCATTTTCTTCCCTGTTGGCATTGTTTCCAAAAGTGTACAGCAAACAATTTTAATTCTTTCCTAAGAAGTAGATAACCATTTTTGCAATAGTACTTCTACAATAATGAGAGTGTGAAATCCTTGCCCTTGCAGGAAAAGTGTTTCCTATTTATATACATATATATTTTCAGTGACAGTATCATTAATCCTCATCACAAGAAAGTCCTAGATGCCTAGAATCTAAAGGGGACAGTTTAATATATATGCTATATGACACTTAATGTATTGTTATCACTTTATAGGCAAGCTAGCCTAAAAGTATACAAATATATGAGGATAAATGAATGCCTTCATGACAGCTAAATTTAGAATTTGATTCAATGTCAGGAATAAAATATTTACTAGTATTTACTGGTACAGCAATGTATATTCTGGCTGTGAAATTTAAAAGGGGCTCAATTAGCTCACAGAAAATCAAAATCAGGACTATGAGATTATTTAGATGATTAGATTATTTAGCAAAAATACATTGGTTGGCCTAGAAAATCCTTGAAAATGTTATATTAAAATAACACCATCTGTAGTTAGGACTAAAAGTGACTTATTTTCTTCTTAATGTTTGTATATATTTCTCATATTTTTGGAAACAATCTTGCATTGGTTTTACAATTAGAAAGCACCACAATTTTATTTCTAAAAAACCCTAATATGAATAAAACTTCTCTTTTACTCCTGTAGCCTCAGTAATCAATGGTTTGTAGAAGAAACTTTATTTCATACCCAGGAGCCAATGTAGATTTTCCCATTCATTAATTTAGTATGAAAAATGATGCAGTATATGCAAATTATTCTTGTATCACGTAACCTTTGGCATTTGGTCATTTTTTGGAGAAAACAGTGCAAAGAAAATACGATTGCATAATGTTCAAAAACGCAAAAGCTCAAATTAAAAATTACATTAAAATTCAAGATGCTTTAACAAAATAAGAAAACAAGTAATATTATAATATACGTAGGGAATGAAGTATAACAACTCACCCTAGAATCCAGGCAAAGCCCCAGGAGTCCAGGCTATTCATACCCAGAATTAGGATACCACAAATAGCCACTTTGCCCACCTCTGCCCTCCCTCTATCCCAAAGAAACCTGCTTTCAGTAAATAGGATCTGAATTCAAGTAACTAAAAATGTACCCACACAATTGAGAAGAAAACAATTTCTTAGATGCAAATACCTTAAACATGTTTTCAACTGTAATCATTAACAATAATTTTTCAAAATCACAGTATACCAGTGAAAATAATTACAGAAAGTGACAACAATGTTACACAATGCCTGTTTTGGAGAAATTCGATGGTAACTCCATTGAAAGTCATGCTAGAATGACACAGCACACATTTCCTTTGGCAAACTGTATAATTTGAGCACCGAGGTAAAAAGAACACAGCTTAATTACTAATTCTTAGAATCTCACCTGTATAGCTAACAGAATATTTACTGCACAGGGGGTAGAAAGCCTAATTAGATAAAGTTTTTAAGAGTGCTTTGAGATCTCCAAGTATTATTTGATTTTCCTTTTTATTAATGTGAATTTTTTGTGAAAGTTAAGAGCTCCCCTTGCCATTTCCCCGCCCTATATTACTTAACCTCAAAGTCAACCATATATCATTAAAAACAAAATTTTTCCTTCTGTAATAAATATGATTTAATCTACATTAAAATAATTTATCAGAAGAAAAAGAACTTTTCAGAAAAAGAGCTCCACGCCAATTAATGATTCCAAAGCCATAATTTATAAACTCTAAACAAAATTTTAAAAAAGAATGCGTATACCATCATACACAGTTTTTCCAAGTTTCACATACTGCAGTATGCTAAGACCTTCCAATACCTAAGTTTTTTCCAAAATAGGCTAACTTCTCAAAAGTGACAGGTTTGGGGAAGAGAAAACAATTTCTAAAGTTCTCAGAGATTTTTACATTTTCACTCAGATATAGGCATTTCTCCTATAAACTAGCTTCATGTGGAGCTGGAAAGAACATCAGAACCAATCTATAACTACTCCCTCATTTTAGAAAGAAGAAAACTATGCAGAGTGGTTGTCATGCCGTTTGGCAAAACCATCATTTTGTAGTTATGCCTGAAGCAGTCCACTACTATGACACTCTAAGGGCTAAATGTATCCAATAATTTGGAAAATTTTAGGAGCATAATGATAACTGATTTCAAAATGGATTAAAACACTCTAGATATTAACTTGGAATGCCTTCATCTAGAAAAGCTAGGGATGGGGATCAATGGTGAGGGTTATACTCTCCTTCCCATAATTTATTATATTACTAATGCTGTTAAATTCTTGAGGCAGGGTGCCAGGATGCATTCTTAACATAATCCCTAAATTAAATACAATTAGACTGCTGAACAGAGACTGGTCTCACGGATTTTCAAATTAATAGAGGGCTCCCCCTACTGGCATTGTGTCACATGCCAGAGGCAAATCCAGGTAAAAACAAATGTTTCCGTGCTTTTCACCCAACTGACCATTCATCTAAACTTTTATCATTTATTCCATGGGCAGGGCATTACATAAGGAGCTTCTGGCTAAGTGACAATGAATACACTGTGGTATCAAAAGGAAAAAATAGCTTTTCAAAAAGCATGCAAAGAGCCTCATACTCTGATTTCACAGAATCATGCAATGGAAGATGCCAAGTCTAAATGTTTGTGTCCCCACCCTCCAAAATTTGTTTTTTGTTTTGTTTTGTTTTGTTTCTGAGACAGAGTCTTGCTCTGTCACCCAGGCTGGAGTCCAGTGGCACGATCTTGGCTCACTACAACCTCTGCCCCCCGGGTTCAAGTGATCCACCTGTCTCAGCCTCATGAGTAGCTGGGACTACAGATGTGAGTAATTTTTGTATTTTTGGTAGAGACAGGGTTTTTCCATGTTGGTCAGGCTGGTCTTGAACTCCCAGGCTCAAGCAATCCTCCTGCCTCAGCCTCCTGAGTAGCTGGGATTACAGGCGCATGCCACCATGCCTGGCTAATTTTTGTATTTTTGGTAAAGACGGGGTTTCACCATGTTGGCCAGGCTGGTTTTGAACTCCTGATCTCAAGGGATCCACCCGCCTTGGCTTCCCAAAGTGCTGGGATTACAGGTGTGAGCCACTGCACCAGACCCTACCTTTCCAAAATTCGTATGTTGAAACCTAACCCCCAATGTGGTGACATTAAGAGGTAGGTGGGGCCTTTGAAAAATGATTACATCATGAGGGTGCCACCCTCACACATGGGATTGCTGCCCTTATAAAAAGAGGCCTGAGGGAGCTTGTTTGCCTCTTCTGCCACAAGGATATGGCAAGAGGTCTCTATCTATGAAGAATGGGGTCTTCACCCAACACCAAATCTGCATGCAGGGGCACTGATCTTGGACTTCCCAGCCTCCAGAACTCAGTAAGTTTATGCTCTTTATAAACTATCCAGTCTAAGGTATTATGTTAGAGCAGCCCAAAGGGACTAAGGCAGAAGAGAGTAATTTAGTCGATGTCATTCTAATCCCTCAATTTCCCAAGCAGTTATTCCGTTTGAGTAGATTGAACACCTAGAGTCACCTAGAACAGAAGAACCCAAACTCCGGTGCCTAAAAGGGTCAGGGAGGTAACGTAAATGAGTGAGGTAAATCAAATAACAGGGACTGGTGGGGACTGTGGCAACCGGGGGAGCTACAGGCCTAAGAGAAGTTAGAAATCTGGGTGTAAAATTTCCTGATTTTGAAAACTGGGCCAATCAAAATATGTTTGTCAGCCACATCTGGCCCACAGACCAATAGTTTACAACCTCCGACTCAGCATCAGAAAAGGGACTCACCTTCTGCTTCTTCCACTTCTATCAGATCCAAAGATTAGGAAGTTCTCACAATTTACTTCAGTATAAATAACCATTGATTCAAGTTCAACCTTCTAGGGCCACATACAATCAGTGTGGCCCTTACTCCCAAAGTACTTGAACTAAAACCAGAATTTTCAGTTTTAAAAAATCATTCATTTATTTAAAAAAAAATGTGTTGTACACCTGACATATGTGAGGCTGAGGGTATGATTCAGCAGGAAAGGAAAAGGAGATGGTACCAACCCTCATGGTGCTTACAATCTGTAGGGAGGCTCTCAACTGAAAGAGAGACTCAGTCTAAGAAAAACTCTAGGCTGGGCATGGTGACTCACACCTGTAATCCCAGCACTTTGGGAAGCAAAGGCAAGAGGATTTCTTGAGGCTAGAAATGCCAGTCCAGCCTGGGCAACATAGCAAGACTCTATCTCTATAAAAAAATTAAAAATTAGCCAGCCATGGTGGTGCATGCCTGTAGTCCCAGCTACTCAAGAGGCTAAGGCAGGAGGATCACTTGAGACGAGTAGTTCAAGGTTATAGTGAGCTATGATAGTGTCACTGCACTCCATTCTGGGTGACAGAGTCTCAAACACTCAAAAACACACACACACACACACACACACACACACACACACACACACACACACAAAGAAAGGAAGAGTCTAAAAATGAAATGCTCATAAAGGGAAGACATGCAGTGGGCATAGGACACTCTGGAGGGTTCAGAAAGGCCCCCCACCCACACCCACCCCTAATAAGAAATGGTTTTAAGCCCCCACCTTGGTTGAGCATCTAATGAAGGAAGAACTAAATTGTAAGCTCCTGCTTTAAGTATTATATTGACCCCCCCAAAAATTAAAAAATTAAATATAAAAACATTAAATCTCAAACTAACTTTAAAAAAGTAAAAAGAAATTCATATAACCCCCTGCTTGAGATGCTCTTTCCCATTCCCAAATAAAGCAAACAACAAAACACAATGGTATTTCACAGGATGTGGAGGTTCTTAATATATTTCACTTTGGGCCACACCCCCATCCATTTCCTTCTCTGCTAAGAAAAAGGTAATAAAGAAGGTCAGAACATCCTCTCTATTTGTCAGAATGGTGGCCTGCACATTTCTAAGAGGTTCAGCCATAGGCAGGGCCAATCTCTAGCTTCCACCTCATTCAGTAAGTGCAGCAGCAGTTTTAGGGCCCAGCATCACCTGAAGGAATGGCTTCCACATCTTTCCATAGGCGCCACGAGCAGTTCAGGTAACACTGTTTGGGCAGTGCTTAACTGAAAAGGAGTGAAGAGTCTAGGGTCTCTTGAGGTCTGAAAATTGTGATTAAAAGAATCAAAGAACAATCTGGCCCAGAAAAGGAAGGCAACCCCAAATTTGGTAGCTGTTAGAAAAAGTGATCTCAAATCAGAAATGAACAGTACAACCATATCTGTTTTAGAACCTGTCTTTGGACTGACGTGAAGCTCAGCATATACCCCGTTTGAAATGAGACGGACATTTGTCTGCCTCTGGAGTTGCGGCACTTCTTCCACTCTCCATGATTTCTCTAATAGCAATCAATATCACCTTAACAATTTCATTTGCAAACTCTCAGTATTCTGGGATGGAAATCCCTCCAGGTATAAAACTATTTTTAGAAAAGTGTGGTTCAATACCTTGAGGTTCAGTTGTCTCTAAACTCCACCGTTTCTGGTATAAAGGTCATTGTTCTTGATAAGAAATAAGATGTATCTTAGATTTTAGTCACAGAGCATCTGCAATCAGAAGAAAGCTCTATCTAATAGGACTTCTCTTACAGTTTGAGACTGATCTACCTGCCATATTGGTTACCTACATATAGAGTTTCTATATCACTTAACTGTATGCAGGCAGGGAACAGGAACAAGACTAAATTTATCCCTGAAGGATTTAAGAGTAAAACTGGAAAAGCAGGCAACAAGGCTTCTAAAATCCCTTGTAAAGGGAAAGTCCTTTGAAGTGAGCCACTGAGAGGGAAGAAAGGAACAAACTCAAAATACTGGATAAGGTTAAAAAGTAAAACAATCGGATGAAACTGGAGAACTAAGTGGCCTGGGAGAGCTGTTTATGATTAAACATCAAGGGTCTATATTCAAAACTATTCTGATTAATATTTCTTCCACAATATTTTTCTGGCCACGTCATTACCATTTTATCCAGTGGTGACCTGCAATTCCTTGGGTGTCAGGATATTTCACTTCTATCATTCCTCTATTGAAACGTGGAACTTACATAATTTTTTACAATCATCTGACCTACTGATCCAGGACATAAATACGTAGATCTGAAGGAATGTAAAGCCAGGTCATTCAATGTTCATGGCACAGTACAGGCCTTACAATAAGATACTGGGGCCCTTCTCAGCAAACATCTCCAAACTAGGGACACAAGTCCAACGTCACAAGGCCAAGCTGATTTCACCAATCTCTCCTGGAACACTCCTCAGCCAGTTATTCCCTGTCATGTGGTTTAGTGAGGAAATAAAACTTGGATCAACATTGATGGTAAGAAGAGGTTGTTCTCTTCCTTACACGGGCCTTTTCTGAGAAATTCACTGTGGCATTAGGCTGCAGACATCCATGCCCTAGTTCCCCTGATGTCCAGCCACAATAAAACCTTTGGTGATTCTGTAGCTGCACCAATTTTCATCTTCTTTTAAGTTTCCCCAGGGCTCCAAACAGCCATTGCTACTGAAAATGTGGCCCTGGCCCTGGCAACATAACAGAGTCAACTAAAGAATAATAGGTGCAATTCATCCAAATATATTATAGGGCAAATCACAGCAGCACCAAAGAGCCCTAAACCTGGGAGCGTCACATACAAAATTTTGTCAAGGTGAATGCCTTTCTCTCAGTATAAGCAAGAAAAACACATGCATCATAAAATACGTATGGTAATACGTATGGTAATACATATTTTATGTAGACTAGAAGTGATATGGATTTTGATCAAAAACCTTTGCTTGCTAAAAAATAAAGTCATAGTTCTAAATATTATTAAAATCTGTATCAGCTCTGAGTTTAAGAACAACAATAACATTTTGAGAGCCCTTGTAATGATCTAGGACTATTAGATATATTCCTATTAGCCATGTTTTAAAAGCATCAATTTTGTGCATGAGAGTCTTGCTCCAGGCTCACTCACAGATCCACTTGTAATTAGTTTACCTCACTTAAACGGAATCTTACATGAGAAAAAAAACTTGGCTAATAACAACAAAGTTAAACAATAAGTTAATCAGTTTTTGAATTTCCTTAAACTAGTATATATGAGTTATTGAAAATGGATTTGACTTTCTATGAGTATGTTCAGATTTCAAGTATCTGACACTGCCCATGAGAATCCTGCCTCAGGCAATTATTTTTCACCGTTCTGGTATGTATAACCAAGGTATAGCACAATTTTGTAGTTACTAATACAATATAAGAAAAAATGGTGTTGAGATGCTCATACTTGCTAAGTATTCCTTCTTTTGGCAGGTATTGGCTTGTTGTCTTTTGTTGGCACATACATGTGACATGACTATAACACATGCATAGCAACTAGCAACCAGATGAGTTATTATGAGTGGCTATGGAAAATCACACTCATTACTTTATAGTTCCATATTCCCATACAATGCTTTACCACAACATTTAAATTCCTCAACTTAAAAGAATCCTGGGGAAGACAAAATGGAAACAATTTATCAGTGACAAATAGCATGTGGATGAAATCTTTGTACAAATAAATCACCAGTCTTGTTTTTGTAGTCCCAGCGCCTACCACAGTGCTTACATGTAGAAGGCATTTAATAAACAGAAAGCATTTAATAAACTACAAAACACTGCTGAAAGAAATCATAGATGACACAAACAAATGGAAACACATCCCATGATCATGGATGGGTAGAATCAATATTGTGAAAATGACCCTACTGCCAAAAGCAATCTACAAATTCAATGCAATTCCCATCAAAATACCACCATCATTCTTCACAGAACTATAAAAAACAATCCTAAAATTCATTATGGAACCAAAATAAAGACCACATAGCCAAAAAAAGACTAACCAAAAAGAACAAATCTGGAGGCATCACATTACCTGATTTCAAAGTCACTAAAACAGCATGGTACTCGTATAAAAATAGTCACATAGACCAATTGAACAGAACAGAGACCCCAGAAATAAACCCAAATACTTACAGCCAACTGATCTTCAACAAAGCAAACAAAAACATAAAGTGGAGAAAGGATACCCTATTCAACAAATGGTGCTGGATAACTGGCAAGCCATATGTAGGAGAATGAAATTGGATCCCATCTCTCACCTTATACAAAAATCAACTCAAGATGGATGAAGGATGTAAATCTAAGACTTGAAACTATAAAAATTCTAGAAGATATCATTGGAAAAACCCTTCTAGACATTGGATTAGGCAAGGATTTCATGATCAAGAACCCCAAAGCAAATGCAATAAAAACAAAGATAAATACAATAGCTAGGACTTCATTAAACTAAAGAGCTTTTGCATGGCAAAAGGAACATTAGTAGAGTACACAGGCAACCCACAAAGTGGGAGAAAATCTTCACAATCTATACATCCTATACATCTGACAAAGGGCTAATATCCAGAATTTACAATGAACTCAAGCAAATTAGCAAGAAAAAAGCAAATAATCCCATCAAAAAGTGGGCTAAGGACATGAATAGACAATTCTCAAAAGACAATACACAAATGGCTAATAAACATAGGAAAAAATGCTCAGCATCACTAATCATCAGGGAAATGCAAACCAAAACCACAATGCAATACCTCCTTACTCCTGCAAGAATGGCCATAATCAAAAAATCAAAAAATAATAGAAGTTGGTATGGATGCGGTGAACAGGGAACATTCCTACACTGCTGGTGGGAATTTAAACTAGTACAACCAGTATGGAAAACAGTGTGGCGATTCCTTAAAGGACTAAAAGTAGAACTACCATTTGTCCCAGCTATCTCACTACTGGGTATTTTCCCAGAGGAAAAATAAGTCGTTATACAAAAAAGATACTTGCACATGCATGTTTATAGCAGCACAACTTGCAATTGCAAAAGCGTGGAATCAACCCAAATGCCCATCAATCCATGAATGGAGAATGATATATAATAAAAATATATATATGATGGAATATTACTCAGCCATAAAAAGGAAATGAATTAATGGCATTTGTAGCAACGTGAATGAAACTGTAACTCAGGAATGGAAAACCAAACATCCTGTGTTCTCACTCATAAGTGGGAGCTAAGCTATGAAGATGCAAAGGCATAAGAATGATACAATGGACTTTGGGGACTCAGGGGAAAACAGTGGGAAGGAGGTGAGGGATAAAAGACTACAAATTGTGTGCAATGTATACTGCTCAGGTGATGGGTGCAACAAAATCTCACAAATCACCACTAAAGAACTTACTTATGTAACCAAACACCACCTATTCCCCGATATCCTATGGAAATAAAAAATTAAAAAATAAAATAAATGAGAAGTAAAATAATACAGGCACCTGCTTGGTCTTCAGTCCTTTATACTTTCTGAAAAAATAACTTAAGACCACTTTTATCTGGACTGTATGTATCTACATCTAAACAAGAGTAGACTCAGGTGAACAAGCTGTTTATGTCAGTGCTTTTAAATAGAAAGAACCAAAAAAGGATGACATCTTTATAAAGAAGCTGCTTACCTTACAAACAGAAAGAATATTAACATTTATCATTTTCTTGATCATCTGCAAAAAAAAAATTGAGAGTTTTATATATACTTGATCATGAAAATGACCCCATTATATATCTACTTAGGTAATCTAGAGAAGCACTGAACATTTCCCCAGATAGTGCAGAGATTTTGGAAGAATGACACGAGTTGGGGTAGAGACAGAATTTATTTTACTCTCAGTGTTACATTTTCCTAACTAAGGTGATAACTGATGCTAACATGCAGAATCCAAAGTATGCGTGCAAGTAAAATCTGGAAGTAAAAAGACACATTAAATCTAAAATAAATAGAATACTTTGCAATTTTCTTTCTGCTAGTATAGAGTGTAGAAATCACTGAACCTAGGATTTGCAATAATTTTTAAAATTTTACATAGTCCTTTAATGATATGCTTTTCTCATTTTCAGTAAAGGATTATGCATGCATCAAGGATGTCACTTTCATTTTGGTAGAGCTGATTTATCTGAATCAACCATGTTGCTGTGTATTAACATATTTGCAATGTTTAAGTTGATGTTTAGAATCCTAAAACTTAAAACAGCTGTTTTGATATAACACAAACAAAAATAAGTATAATAACAAAACTAGAGCTATTATTGAATCTGGCACTGTATAAGTGAGGTTATAAATGGTTTCCTCATTCCATCCTTCTAATATCTCTATGAAGCTGCCCATTTAATGAGCAAGTAAACTGAGACTAAGTAGGGTGAGGCCCACACCCAGGGAGCTCAGGTAGTAAGCAGAAGAGCCAGGGTGTGAACCACAGGCAGCTGGACTTCAGTCACAGTATGAATTGTCATACCAAAACCTGCATGCATTCTTTTTGTTACCATAACATACAAAGAAAGTCTTACATTGTCCAAGTCAGGAATGTCCAAAAAGTGTTCAGGATACTCATATGACATTCCCACGTTGTTCACTGAAATAGAACAAGATCATCAACTGAGTAACATATGTATATTTTAAAGACTTATTAAAATAATGACATTAAAGATATCAAGACTAAAATTATACATCTAATTATATAAAATACTATTTATAGCTGGAGTAACCTTTTCTACACTTTTCTATCCAAAATCTATCTGTCCTTAAAAGTCCAACTCAAATGTCTCTTCCTGCATTAAATTTTCCAACAACTAACCTACCATCCAACAACTGACAGAACTTATACTTGCCTCTCACTTTCCATAGCCCTTTGGGATATGTATATTCTGCATCTATCATACTGTTATTTGGAGATATTACTTAACTCTTCTCTAGACCTTAACGTTTCATAATGTAGTAGACAGAGTGGAGAGCACTGTGGTCCAAGATACTGGAAACCTAAGTTCTAGTTATAACTGTTTTTAGAAAACATGTGACTTGGGATTAGTCACGTACTATATGCATCGCATTTTGTTTCGCTCCAGAATGAGAGCTTGTTTAATCATTCAACAAATATGTGCCGTATACTTTTGAGCAAGACATGTGCTAGGAACTTTAAAAGTGGGGGAAAAAGTGTTGGCATCATGGAGCATATAATCTAGTAGGAAAAGAAAGGCATTCAACAAAGAGAATCAAACAATTATTTCATGACAGAGAAGAGTGCCATGGGAGTCTATTCCTGCAGAGCCTGACTTCACTGGAAAGTGAGGGAAGGCTTCTTTCTGGTGGCCAAGGGAGTGGGTCAGACTAAATGTCTTCATTAAACCATCTATCAAAAGTTGAGGTCATGTCTTAATTTTCCTTATACTGCCATCTCCTTCCCTTCCCAAACACCTAAATTAAAGTTGGGGCTACAAGACAATTGGTAAGATATGAATAAACCTATATATATTTAGATACAAGATCTTAATACTCAAATATCCTATGGTTTTCCCTAGCCCTAGAAAGACAAAGACAAACCCAGAATAAGGAACATTTGCAGGAATCAAAAAATAAATAAAACATCTTGGAATTTATTTTAAACAAATAAGTAACTCATGAGATAGATGATCTATCTACCTACCTATCTACACTTAATCATCACAACAGCCTTATTAGGTAGTTCTATTATTAGTTTCCTTTTACATATTAGGAAACTGAAGTTCGCAGCAGTTAAATAAATTGTCCAAGGTCACAGAGCAAAGTAGGCGAGGATTCAAACTCAGGAAATTCAACGTCAGAGACTAGGCTTTTAACCACCATAGTAAAGCCTTTATATACCTTTATGCAGTATTCAATTCAGAAAAAAAACCAACAACACAATAACTAAATAATAAAAATCTCATAGTAATGTTTAATAAAATGATCAAGTATTTAAAAAAGAGAAGTTTCAGTTGCAAGATGATGACATTATGATCACTCTGCCACAGCTTATAAGGAATTATGCCAGAAAAACCTGATAGTAGTAATAATAACTTTTCAATAGTCTAAAAAAATTAGTAGTTCAAAGGAGCTCAGTGAGGGTTTTCTATTTAATTATAAGCCAATCACTTGAGGCTGTAAGTCACAAGATTTTACTTGCAAAATTTGGTCAGGATGGCTTGAACAATACCACTGAAGCCGGTCAGATAATATATAAGCAAAAGACAATAACAAAGCAAGCTTTATTAAATTAGGATTCACACTCATCTGAATAGGGATAGTATCTAACCATAATTAATAACAGCAGGTGGAAATCCATTTTTATTTTATTTGATAGGCTCTCCACCCACCAGGGATTCCAAGAGTCAATTCTATAAAAGCTCTGTTAACAATTAAGCCCAAACTAGTTGAAGATAAGGCTTTATGTTCTCTTGACTTTGCTTTAACCACTTACAGAATTATGAAGGATGACTAATTTAGAATATGACTAAGAGAAATAGCAAAACTCAAAATATCTGTTAAAATATTGCACATAAACAAAATATTCTTTACATCAGTTTAAGATAACAGAGTCTTCACAGAAAGGCATTGGCAAGTTGTAATATTCATCAGAATTTAAAAAAATTTCATGATGTACAGTAAACTATCTCCCTTCACTCTTCGTATCAAGAAAACTTTCTTCAGATTTCCCTCTAGCCCATGGGAATATTAATGCTAAATTTCAAAATGCAAAAAAATTAACAGTGTAATTATAAATCTTTTAAAATCCAGATTTCATTAAAAAAAAATATCTGGGAACTTTGCAAGCAGCACAGTTGACTTTGTAATCTTAACATGTACTATAAGTACAAAGTTAAGCAAAGGAAGTGCCTGAATAAGCAAGCAGGGAAGTGTTATTCTGGTTATGGCTGTACTGACAATACAGAGTCTTTAGCTGTGTCTCTGATAATTGAGCAAAGGAAAGCTATCAAAGCTATCTATTCACACAATGAAAATGTGAACATCTATTTAACATAGCTCTATAAGAAAACATATTCAACCAAAAAGCTTCTGCACAGCACAGGAAATAATCAACAGAGTGAATGGGAGAGTATATTTGCAAACTATCCGACAAGACACTAATATCTAGAATATAGAAAGAACTCAAACAACTCCATAGTTTAAAAAACAAGTAAACTCATGAAAAGTGGGCTGAGGACATGGATACATATTTCACAAAAGAAGACATACAAATGGCCAGCAGATAAATGAAAAAATGCTCAACATCACTAATCATCACGGAAATCTAAATCAAAATGAAAATGAGATATCACCTTACCCCAGTTAGAACAGCTGTTATTAAAAAGCCAAAAAATTACAGATGCTGGCAAGGATGCAGAGAAAGCTGAATTCTTATCCACTATTGGTGGGAATGTAAATTAGTATAACCACTATAGAAAACAGTATGGAGGTTTCTCAAAATATTTTGAACTTAATATGATCCAACAATCCCACTACTGACATTTATCCAAAGGAAAAGAAATCGGCATAGGAAATAGATACCTTCACCCCCATGTTCATTGCAGCACTATTCACAACAGCAAAGATAAGGAATTGACTTAAGTGTCCAACAACAAATAAATCGATGAAGAAAAATATAGTATATAAACACAATAAAAGACTATTTGGCCATGAAAAGAATAAAATCCTGTAATTTATAGCAACATGGATGGAACTGGAGGTCATTGTGTTAAGTGAGATTAGCCAGGCACAGAAAGACAAATATTGCATGTTCTCATTCATATGTGGGACCAAGCTTAAAAAGTTGGTCTCATGGAGGTAGAGAGTAGAATAAAGATGCCAGAGGGTGGGTGGGGGTGTGTGTGTGTGTGTGTGTGTGTGTGTGTGTGTGTGTGTGTGTGTGTGTGTGTGTG
>NW_022436954.1:19474863-19503635 GCF_009761245.1 Sapajus apella
GTGTGTGTGTGTGTGTGTGTGTGTGTGTGTGTGTGTGTGTGTGTGTGATAAAGAGAAGATGGTTAGTGAGTATATATAGTTAGATAGAAGGAATAAGTTCTAATGTTCGATAGCAGAGTAGGGTGACTATGATTAACAACAATGTATTGTTATTTCAAAATGGCTAGAAAAGAGGTCTTGAAATATTCCCAACACATAGAAATAATACTCAAAGTGGCAGATACTTCAGCCACTCTGACATGATCATTACACATTCTATATCACATGTGCCCTATAAATGTGTAGAAATATTAGGTATCAGTTAAAAAAAAAAAAGAGAGAAAACCTGTTCAACACTGAGAACTGCAGTCCAAAGAAATAAACAGTATCATGGAGAAGGGCTATGCTTTTACAAATAAAAGTACACACAACAAAACAACGTTAAAGCTGGAATAAGGCTGTTAAGAGCATTGAGTCCAATTTTCCGTGGTGAAGTACACACCAAGGTCACAACGGCAATTTGTCCTCTTGTAGAGATTAGGACTGCTGCATTCCCTCCTGCATTATTAGTTCCACCTTGTGCTTGTGGAATGAATGATACCCATAATCTCCCCACCACAAGTAATCACTTCAGAATGCTCTTACTTAGGAGTACAGAAAAAAACAACTGTTGCTCTCCAATAGTTATTTCCATAAAATGTAGAATAGTGCGAATCTTTTGGAAAAAGCGAACCCACTGCAATTTTATTTTGAGACATCAGGTGGCAGCAATAACCTAACAGCAGGCAGAAAGAAAGCTTTCAGGGAATTGCAAAAGGAAGAGAACAGGCTTTGAGTAGGAGTGAAGGATGGAAATACTCCCATTATAATTTAATCTCATTAAGAATGGGTTGTGCGCAATGCCATCTTTACATATTACAGGATTCATTATAGGATTCACCAAACCAAACAATGGTACACATTGCTCCAACATTATTCAGATAGTTGCAAATCCCTTCTAAATGGTAGCATCTTAAATTAGCATTAAACACGTTTATTAGTGAGTTTTCTTGAATTCAAGTGAGGCGCCCGAGGCAGATTTAAACATTTTTTTCAGTGACCCGAAAAACGTTTTTCTTGTGTAACACACCATGTCTCTCAGGAAACAACAGATATCTATGTCATCACGGAATTCCCACCCCCATCCCAGTCACCGTAGGGCACTGGACAGTAACAAAATCTTTCCATTGGTTTCTCACTAGAGGTCTACGACTGGGAAGAGCCCAATAGAAGAGATGAGGCAGGCATAGAACGGAGGTGAAAACAGACCAAGAATAATGCCAAAGGAAGTGGAAAGAAAAGGTGGTGGAGGGTAGAGGAGCCATCCTCTTAAGAGTTGATCCTTCCAGGGAAGAACTGACAGAGGCCATGCTTGCCTACGATCTCCTTGGCCCCCATCCAGAACCTCAGAAAACATTAATATCATGATATGTTTCATTTTAAAGACACAGAAAATCCACGGAGTAATTCTGAATGTCATATATATATATATATATATATACACACACACATATATCTGCACGCACACATATGTAAAATTTCTAAATTATATTACTTTAAAAAATCATTTCCAAATCTCATATTCTAAAAAAAAAAGAATGTTTACAAGATTTCTGTTTCTTCTAAGTTTGTCTGCTGCTGATCTCACTGAACTTAGAATTCTCTCCCAAAGCCAGCTGCTATGGGGCTATAATGACGTCATCAGAAAATTAGATTTTTGATATCTGGGTTGGGCGTGAGAGAGGAGCAAACAACAATAAATTACTAGAAATTAAAAATCCATTTGAACAAATAATTCTAACAGATATGGGAAACCCCATACAGAGCACTTTCAACCTGCTTCTTTTTCCAGTTTAATCAAAGATATAGGAAATTAAACTGGTTTAAAAATATGTTGCCTAATGGCTGGGCTTCCCAACATACATCAAATAATGCACAGTATCCCCCTCTATTTCCTTCTCATTGTGTCAAAGCAGAAAAAGTTTATGTTTCAGTAACATTTGTGGTTACAAACGCTAATCCAGTTCCAGCACTGAAGAGTTAATAAAATCAGATTTAAAAAATTCTGCTACCTCATTATATTTCAGAACAAACTGAATTTCTAAAATGTAGACTTTAGTAACAGCATTTATACCAAAAGTGGGGGAAACTTCCTATCTTAAGTTTTTGAGCTAAAAGGTTACAGACCCGAGTCCTAACAGAACCAGGTTTCAGTCCCAGCTCCACTACTACCAGCTCCTGACTAGAGACTAGCGATTGTCTCATTGTCCTTAGACATAAAATAGGGATAGTAATTTCAGAATTAAATGAAATAATACACACAGAATCTTTAGCCCCCATGCTTGGGACACAGTAATATGTTAATAAATGGGAGAGGAACAGTTGTTATGGTTGTATGGTCATTTACTCAACAAAAATTTATTGCTCTTACTTTGTGCCCAAGCCTAAATGACCCTGCTTTTATTACGTATGACCAGCATCAAAGTGGAGAGATCCTTCTGAGAGAGTGGGCTCTGGGCATCAGTTAACCAGAGCTGCTGCTATTTATACTGATTAAATTTCTCCTAATTGCGCCTCTACCCTCTTTATTTCATTTAAGTGGGTCTACTGTTACAGCCTATAGAGAGAGTTTGGAAAGTGATGCAAACTAAATTCCATCTTTGCCTTATTTAACATATTGCTTTAGCTAGCACATGTTCATACTCTGACAGATGATATTTGGAACACCATGTAAAACATTTTGCAAACTTTACAGTTTTCATACATTTGTGGGTAGCAATTTCCAAATAAAAGAGAGTTTACAAGACTTTAAATTTGCAGTGCTTTAATCAGAAATTGAAAAATTAAGACTGAATGAGAAGCAACACAACAGAACATTTTACTTCCACTGTTTAATTATAAATTGCTAAGTGATCTTCATTTAAAAACTAGGTAAGAGTTGCTATACATAAAATTGGAAGAGGGAATGAAGAAAGATGACATGAAGTTGGTAGTTAAATGTTAGCTGGTGGGAAGAACATCCATCAATTTCATGACGTACAGCTCTATTTACATTTCTGAAATAACAGAGCTAATTACCCAGTTTTAAGTAAAAGGTTCTGCTTTAATTAATATCATTAGTGAGTGGTTTCCAGTAAATGGAAATAAACAAGATTTCTAAAAGTCCTATGCTCACTTTACAAATCCAATCTCAGCCAGTGTATCTAATGGAACTACGAGGCACTATACTTAGTCTGATAATGTTCCTGATGAGTTTCCTAGTACATTAAAAAACAAAAAAAATCCATGCACCTATTCTGTTTGCCATGATTGGCCACACCAGGCTTCTTCAACATTCAACACAAAGAAGGTTCCCTTCTAACAAGGAAGGGCATGTATGCCCAGCAACCCAACCACTTGAATCCCTACTTGGCTTTCTCACCACCCTCTTAACATATCCCAAAGCTTAATATATCCCAAGGTGAAATCATCATTTTTCTCAACAGACTTTGCTCCTGATCCAGGGTTTCTTGTCTTAGGGAAATGATATCCTGTTGCTCAAGTCAGAACCTGGAAGTTGCTAACTGCTAGTCATCTAATTCTGGACGATGTCTAACTCTATAACTGTTTCTTGTCTGTAAAATGAGTATTGAAATATCAGTATCTACCTTATAGGGTTGTTGAGGATTAAATTTATGGCAGCACGGTGGCTGGCATAAAAGAGTGCTCAATGCATGTTGGTAATAATGATTTAAAAACCCAAAGCCATTATTCTTCTTTACTCAAGACCTCCGATGAGGACCGTCATCAGAAAATGGTCCTATTTTTATTTCCTAAATATCCCTCTAAGTCAGTTCACTTCTGCTATCATCCTAATGTAAACTATCATCATCTTATGTCTCACTGCTTAAACAGTCTTACTGGCCTCCTCCTAATAATTCTTGTCTTCTTCCATGTGGGAGTCAGAATGATCTCTCTAAAATTCTAATACGTTGTCAAGTCATGCTTTACAATTCTAAAATGGTTTCCCATTGTACTTCCAATGAAGTCCAAACTTATTATCTTGGTCATCTTAGACTTTCATGATCTGGGTCTGCTTAATCTCCAGAATCTCTTGCTATTGTCCCCTTTGAAACCCTTGCTCCAGATTCACAGGGCTTTTGTCACTTCTTCTGACACACCAAACACATTCACTTCAGGTCTTTTGTACATGCTGTTTCCTCTACCTGGAAACTCTTCCCATATCTATGCTCCCGTATTAATCAACCTTCAGGTTTCCACTTACATATTCCTTTCTCAGGGATACTATCTGTGACACCCTTAACTTTCTCAGTAACATACTCCTTCATTACATGCAACACGTTACCACTGCTTGTTTGATGGCTATCTTCGATAAAAGCAGAAAGTGTCTGTTTTGTCTACTGTTGTAGCTCTGGAATTTTACCTGTTTAATGAATTAGTATGTGGCTGATTGAATAAATCAATCAACAAAAAGGAAAGAAAACGTGCTGTACAGTTAAAATTTTGTCTGATCTTTGTTAATAGGATGGAGGTTCTAAACCATTGGAATTTCCTGATAAGAGTCTTTCTTATTTATGGCAGGCCCTTGGATCACATCTGTGTTTTTATTTTTAAAACTGATACATATTAAATGTACATGTTTTCAGGGTATATGTTATCACTTGGTACATTCATATAATCAAATCAGGGTAACTGGGATATTTATAACCTTAAATCTTTATCTTTTCTTTTGCTAGAAACGTTTGAGTTATTCTCTTCTAGCTATTTTGAAATATACAATTTATTATAGGCATCCTATTGATCTAACCCAGATCTTATTTCTTCTATCTAAATGTACATTTGTACCCATTAATCAACCTCTCTTTATCCCCACCCCACCATTCCTAGCCTTTGTAACCACATCTACTCTCTATCTTCATGAGATCTACTTTTTTTTTTGTTTTGTTTTGAGATGGAGTTTCACTCTTGTTGCCCAGGCTAGAGTGCAATGGCACGATCTCAGCTCACTGCAACCTCCATCTCCTGAGTTCAAGTGATTCTCCTGCCTCAGGCTACTGAAAGTAGCTGGGATTATAGGCGTAGGCCACCATGCCCAGCTAATTATTTTTATTTTTAGTACAGACGGGGTTTCACCATGTTGGCAGGGCTGGTCTCGAACTCCTGACCTCAGGTGATCCACCCACACCCTGTCCTCCCAAAGTGCTGGGATTATAGGTGTGAGCCACAGCGCCTCACCGGCATCTACTTTTAAGCTCACACATATGAGTGAGAACATGTGATATTTGTCTTTCTGGGCTTAATTTATTTCCGTTAATGTAATGACCTCCAATTCCATCTATGTTGCCGCAAATGACAGGATTTCCAGGGTTTTTGTTAATGGCTGAATAACATTCGATTGCGTATTTATACCACATTCTCTTTATCCATTCATCTGCTGATGGACGCTTAGGTTGATTCCATATATTGGCTACTGTGAATAGTGCTGCAATAAACATGGAGCACAAATATCTCTTCAATATATTGCTTTTCTTCCTTTTTGATATATACTCAGTAGTGAAATCAAGATGACCCAGGATTCGACACCAGAAAGACCAACTATGTGACTAAAGAAAAAAGAGGAGGATTGGAGATCAAGTTAAACCACATGGACAATAATTCAATCAATCATGCCTACTGGGATGATGAAACCCCTCAATAAAAACTCTAGACACTGAAGCCCGGTGGAGCTTCCTGGTGGGTGAACACAAGGATGTACCTGGAAGGTAAGGTGTCCGGACTCCACCAGGACAGGGCATAGAAGCTCTGTGTTGGGGACTGCCCCAGACATTGCCCTATGTGTCTCTTCATTTGATTGATTCTGACTTTTGTCCATCATAATGAAACTACAAGATCATAAGTATAGTGCTTTCTTGAGTTCCATGAATTGCTCTAGCTAATTACCAAACCTAACGGGGTCATATGAACCCATGAATTTGTAGCCGGTTGGTCAAAAGTGCAGATGGTCTCAAGATCTCCGAAGTTGTGGCTAGGATGTGAAGTGAAGGCAGTTTTGTTGGGGGCTGTGTTCCTTAACCTGTGGAGTCTGTGGTAACTCTTGGTGGTTAGCAACAAAATGTGATTGCAGTATTACAAAAGGGAAGTTTTAAAAGTGTTTAATACCCTTAGAAAGCGCAAAAGCTGTTATCCCCATCCTTTCGCCAAACTGTCATCCCATGATGCTCCTATAATCCCTTCCTATATAACTATATAACAGCCTCTCCTCTTTCTTAAGGAGCCTGAGGCAGAAGAATTGCTTGAACTCAGGAGGTGGAGGTTGCAGTGAGCTGAGATCATGCCACTGCACTTTAGCCTGAGCAACAAGAGCGAAACTCCGTCTCAAAAAAAAAAAAAAAAAAAAGTAGATCTCATGAAGATAGAGAGTAGACTATGGTTACCAAGGCTAGGAATGGTGGGGTGGGGATAAAGAGAGGTTGATTAATGGGTACAAATGTACATTTAGATAGAAGAAATAAACCTGATCCTTATATACTGGGCTACAGAAAAAATAGGGGAGTAGGGGATAATAATTCCAAGTACATGAAGTTTACCTTTGGTGCTCTCTCAACATAATTTTATTTTGTCCTTCTGCGTGTCTCCATCTCTGCATCACACTGATTACCAACCTATCACACAGTTTCCTTTTTTAAGACTTTCTCCATTTTAAAATGATTTTTCTATGTCTATCACTAACTAAAACAGCCAGCTGATCCAGCAAAAAGTAGACAGGTAATAAACTGAATACACTAGTCCCAGTAAGAATTAAATGACAGATGCCATTAGCACTTTAGAGGTATTTACATTTCTAATCAGAGCAATTTAAAACAAATTTCTAATTTGCAACATTGAGAACAGCAAGAAGAGAATCTGTAGCATTATGTATTTCTAAAGCCTCTGAAGAACTAAGGCGCTTTTATTTCTGACTTCCTTAATCAACTGGGACTGGGAAGCTGCGTAAATTCCTAGCATGTTCCATTTCCCTTCCTTCTAAGCAATCCTAGACAAATTTTCCTCAGCACCGTTCCTGTAGTGCCTTGGTTCTCTCTCCTAGACCTGTATCTATTCCTCTTCCTTTGCTTCTCTGGGGACAGAATTATAAGGACACCATCTCTGGATCCCAAACCAATTAAGTGGGAGTTTGCCATTTGGAAGCTAACTAGTCCTTCCCCAAGTAGCTAATAATACCCTTGGGTCTTTTGTTAAGAAACTTTGAAAACGTAGGTATACACAAAGACAGAGTTATTCTGATTTTAACTCTGATGAGTATCTCTGCTCAAACTATCTTTTAGTTTAATAAATAAAATACTTATATTCAACTATTCCCTATCCCAGAACCTTCTGGGAAACACTAGGTTTTTGGGAGAAAAATGCAACACAATTGCATCCCCAAATCCATAAGGTTTAATAAGGAAAGTTGTTGTCGCATGGGCAAGGATAACAAAGAGTTTACATTCAGCTGAAAAAGGAAGGACACTAATTAAAAAATAATTCACCAAAAACATTAGTGGAACAAGTGTTCACTTATAAAGAGCACAGGAAGAAAAGAGAATAATAAGTTCTATTCCAGCTTTGGCAATCAGTGATTCTTTGCAATCAACTGACCTTTATTATCTACACATGTTGTTGTTAAAATGAGCAATGCATATGGACAGGATCAAAAAAGTCAAGGGATGACAAAAGTCCTGAATGCACTAAGCCAGCATGGCAACACAGGTCACCTTGTAGTCAGGAGTACAACTTACATACACCATAACACTATGAGCAGAGAAGACTTTGAGAGCATTTGGCATGGGAAAATTCTTGTCTAGAGCGCATTAAAAGCTTGAATAAAGCTATGGTTAATTTTTAAAAATGAATCACAAACTAAGTAGCTATATTTTTCCAAGAGGACCTTTCTACTTGTATAATACAGAATCTCACAAAGTTAAAAAAGTCATAGTGGTGGAATTTGCAAAAAGTATTGTCTGTGGCATACTTCAAATCCAAGCCTACTCCTTTGGCCTTGGTAAATTATGCCTCCCTGAGATGTATTGTGCAAAGTCCTTCAAACTAATCTGGAGCACACATGAGAGTCTCTCCTAAGGAATCAAGTAAGCATTACAGCAATCACACTTTGTTAACCAATTGTTTGCTTATTCAAAGCAGTAAAGATGTCATTTTCTCTAAATAGCTGAAGTTTTATAAGCTTTCCGAAATCTGTATTTCCTGGCATTTGCCTGAAAGAAGATAGTAGATGCTTAGTTTTTTTTATGTAACAGAGTTAAGAATCCAACTTCTCAACCTTAAGCATTTACAGTTTCATCAAGTTATGGTGACCTTTCAGTATAAATTCACACAATTCTTGGTTGCTTCTTATCCACTTATCTTACCTGAAAACTTGATGTTTCCTTCATGACTAAGGGCTTCAGCATTTTCCTTAATAATTCTGAAAATATTAATTTTCTTTATTAAGCACTGACTGTTTGGCGCTTAACACTATTCAAACAATGGGGTATACCTGGTGATTTATTTTTCTTTTTATCCTTACTAGTTTCATTAAAACTTGGTAGAAAAAAATTCTTTCCTATGACTTACTATGGATTGCTAGGTCTTACTAGAAATCAATCTATACATAGAATATTTGAGGAAATGTTCTAAAAGTGAGACTTGCATAAACAGAGGAAGGAGACTATTTTGCCCTTACTAGACAGAGGTAAGAGTGTGTGGGATCTAGATGGAGATGAAGAAGAGAAGAAATAAGTTGACGGAGCTAGAAATTCAGGTCATCATAAGAGAAAGAAAACATAAACACATCAGACCTCCGCACAACAAGTTCTAGAGAGTTATACTCACACTAGTAAAGGAACCATAAGATTGGAATTGAAATACGACCTGGTAATAAAATTTGGCTCACAGAAGTGTTTTAGTAGTTCCCTCGAAAATCTTGAGAAATTAAAATTACAACCCAAGTGTAAAATATTTGCTAATAAATGTCAATAATAATTACATAAATCTTATGATTAAGGAGACATTTGTGGTAGAGTAGGAAGAAAACTAAACTTACAGCCCAGCTAATGAGATAATGTATGCAAAAGTTCAACTATACATTTTAAAGGATTATGTAAACATTAGCTATAATTATTTTTATTATTGATTTGCAACCAACTAGAAATCAAAATCAAAGTTGTATACCTTTCAATAAGTATCCAATCTGAACTGTTTAAAGACAGTATAACTTTAAAGCAGGGTTTCTCAACCTCAGGACTACTGACATTTTGGAATGATCATTCTTTGCTGTGGGGGCTGTCCTATACACATTGTAGGATGCTGAGTAGCATCCTTAACATTTACCCGCTAGGAGACAGTAGAACCACCCTCCCCTAGCCAAGGACAATCAGAAATGTCTCTGAACACTGCCGTACACTGCAAAATTGTCCTTGGTTAAGAACCACTGCTTAAAAGCATAAGAAAAATCAAGAAATTATACTTCGATTCTCTCATACAAACTGATGATGAGAGATGGCCAAGGTGAACTAGAGCTAAGATGTCAAATATAGTAACCAATGGCAACATGTGGCTACCGAGCACTGAAAGTGTGGCTAGTCTGAATTGAGATATGCTGTTAAGTGTAAAACACATACTTGATGTCAAAAACTTAGTATTAAAAGAATGCAAAATATTTTAATTTTTTTGTATTGATTATATATTGAAATATTAATGTTTTAGATATAGTAGGCTAAAATAAAGTACATTAAAATTAACTTCACCTATTTCTTTTTACTTTAAAAAAATGTGGCTATTAGAAAAGCTAAAATTACTACATGGCTTATGTTACATTTCTGTTGGACAGTGCTGAGTTCATGCAGAAAACTATTCCCCACTTCACGCTATCCATTCCAGGCAGCCTTTGATGAGAAGGAAGGGAACTCAAGAGCTCTGTCTTCAGTTTTCTCTTTTCATTATCTCCATTCTCCTTGGATGATCTCCAGGCCCACTGCTTCAATGCAATTACTATTCATACATGACTAATCTCCAAACTATATCTGTAGAACAGAGCTCTACTGAAACACACACACACACACACACATATATATATATATATATATATGTGTGTGTGTCCAACTATCAACTTAACAAGCCAAATTAGACATTTTAGAGGAACCCCAGACTTAAATTACCTTCACTCCCCAAAAGGCTCCTCCTCAAGGATTCTCCATGTTAGTAAATGGCAGTGTTGATGCAGATGCTCAAGCCAGAACCTAAAAGTCATCCATATTCTCTCTTCTCCTTCTTCCCACTTGGAATCTCTTACAAAGTCCTGCTTTGTCTACTTCCTAAATGTTTCTGGAATCCTCCTTTTTCCTACCCCTCTGGCTAGACCGAGTTACCATCATTTTTTCCTGTACCAACTCCCCTGTCCCCCATATACTCTTATTACACCCTATCCTTCCCTATTCAAAACACTTATCCGATAGGTAACTATTTTTTTCTGTGTTATCTTTCCTATTAGAACATTATATTACATAAATAATGCAGTATAGTTTTCTCTTTTTTTTTTAAATAGAGTCTCACTCTGTCACCCAGGCTAAATGGCAATGGTGCGATCTCAGCTCACTGCAACCTCTGCCTCCCAGGTTCAAGAGATTCTCCTGCCTCAGCCTCCTGAATAGCTGAGACTACAGGTGTGTGCAACCCTGCACAGCTAATTTTTGCATTTTTAGTAGAGATGGGGTTTCGCCATGTTGGCAAGGTGGGTCTTGAACTCCTGACCTCAGGTGATCCGCCTGCCTTGGCCTCCCAAAGTGCTGGGATTATAGGCATGAGCCACTGCACCCGGCTCAGTATAGATGTCTTGTTTATTGTTTTATCTCTAGTTCACTGATTGATGAATGAATGAATGAGGAGGGACACAAAGTGTTAACTAACTGCAACTTACTAAAGAACTAGGCTATTAAAACAATGGTTCATTAGCCTATGAGGCTTCGGAAAATATCAGTCCTTATGTCTAAATATCAGTGCTTATGTATTGATACAAGTGCTAGGATTCTAGAAATGGGGAAAAAGTGTTTAGAGACCATGCTTCCTGTATGCTCATCCTTAATAGATCTATCAGGGCCGGGCACGGTGGCTCAAGCCTGTAATCCCAGCACTTTGGGAGGCCGAGGCGGGTGGATCACGAGGTCAAGAGATCGAGACCATCCTGGTCAACATGGTGAAATCCCGTCTCTACTAAAAAAAAAAAAAAAACAAAACATTAGCTGGGCATGGTGGCGCGTGCCTGTAATCCCAGCTACTCAGGAGGTTGAGGCAGGAGAATTGCCTAAACCCAGGAGGTGGAGGTTGCGGTGAGCCGAGATCGCGCCATTGCACTCCAGCCTGGGTAATAAGAGTGAAACTCCGTCTCAAAAAAAAAAAAAAAATAGATCTATCATGCCTAAACTCATATTGAAGCCTTTCCACATAGTGGGCAGGAAAGAACAGCTAAAGAGTACCTTGTACAACACTTCAGCCCTGTGGCAACCCAACGGTCAACATTTTCCATTGCCAATGCCATAGCCCCAGAGCATCTACAGTTTCCATTTTTAAAAGCAGCTAAAACTTATGCAAAAACTAAACACAACTATGATGAATTTAACTATTTCTGAAAGTAAGTCATTCTCCAAGAGCACAAGTTCAAGAGAAGTAGTAAGAATTTCTCCCTCAGTCTCCATTCATTAGGGATTCTTAATCTCCCTTCCAGCCTAAGCCAGCCTTTATCCCCTAGTCCATCGCTAGTTTGAAAGGAGGTTAAGATGAACCATGACAGTTTCCATACTAACTGGTAAGTTATGATTGTTGATTCGGATTTTTACAGATGTGAGTGCTGACTTATGTATTCCAGATCTAGGCTGAGGAAGTCAAGACTTTTTATAAATGTTGGTGTTGCTTTATGTATTTCAGATCTAGGCTAAGAAAAAGGAAATTGTGAAGGACTCCCAGCAATACATATATCTAGAGAAGAACACGCAGACACAAAGGCAAAAACTGGACCTGTGTTTTCATTCATTTTTGCCCACTGGTTTTCCTATAAGTGAGGGAGTAGTGATGTTGGTATATGTGGCATGGTGATGTGTGATACGGACCGGGCAGGAGCTGAGAAAGGATAGCATGTGTAAGCCAGGGTTAAACCTAGGTGCAACAGTACTATGTGGGGCTATACTTGTCTAATTGACTTTTAACAACTGTCTTACCTATTATGGAAACTATGTAAAAGACCATTCTTTTATAGAATGAGGAAGGGAGATAGGGTCTTTATGACTACAGAAATGTTAGAAAATGTTTAAAAAAAAAAAAAGAACTTAATTTATCCTCCTTTTAAAGCCCAACTAAACAAACAATGGCAATTAGCTGGTTCTCACCAATTTTGGCAGTGAGATAAACAGATATAATGAGGAAGTTTAGTTTTTTTTAAACTAGATGCCCTGTTTCTTTCTAGAAATGACTCTCAAAGAGTGGTGGGAAAGCTAACAAAGCCCATTTTTTTCCTATAAAATTTTCTGGTGAAATGTTTCCATAACAAAGTGCAATATTCTGATTATCTAAATAAAAGCATTTGTTCCTGGTAATAAGAGCAAGGTAGCTCAGCTGTAACAAAAAGAGGTATAAGACTTAGAAAAAACAAATGAAAGACTGAACCCCAGCTGAACCACACAATATTTATGTGCCCTTAGGCAAATCACTAATCTCTCTAAACAACACATTTTCACCTGGGGCAGAGCTCCAGAGCAGATGAAATTTGGTCAGGGTGGGTGGGAATCTTATTTTTATTTTTGTTTAAAGCAGAGATATACATGTAGTATATAATCAGATACAGAGTGTATTTGTGGTATTAAAATTTCATGAGAGTTAGATTAGGGGAAATCTCTAAAAAGTCTTCTCGGGGGGTAATAGTGAACAAAAGGCTGAATAAACTATTCTAAGCTTCATTTCCTCAAGTGTATGTAAATGAGTCAGCACCATCCACCTTAAAGGATTATTACCATATAACTACCATCAGCCCTATTATCTGTGGCTCCACATTTATGGATTCAACCAACAGTGAATCAAAAATATTGGGGGAGAAAAGAGACAAATCAAAAATATTGGGGGAAAAAAATTCCACAAAATTCCAAAAAGCAAAACTTGAGTTTACCAGTGTGTCTAATACTACATTAAATCTGCACAAGTGAAGTGATGTGTAGGCATTGCTTTAGGTATTATAAGTAATCCAGAGATGATTTAAAGTATACAGAAGAATGTACATAAGCTATTTGCAAATACTAAAGAATTTTATATAAGGAACTTGAGCATCTGCAGAGGTCCTGGAGCCTACACCCATAGATATTGAGGGATAACTGTATATCTAAATATAGAAAGAGAATAAAAGAAATAACAAGAAAAATAACCAAAACTGTACGTTGTTAATATAGAACTAAAAACAGAGATTCACATGCATAAATTAATGTCATCTAATGATATTAATCATTATCTTATGTAATCATAAGACAATTTTTTCACTAGTCATTTTACCATCTAACATCCAAAGAGACGATGTAAAATCATAAAGTAAAATAATAAATACAAGAATCTATAAATGTGGCAAAAATACAAACCTAAGATGCCGATTTCAAGACCAGCCAAGCCTGTTTCAATTTTATCATAAATGTCTTCTGATGCAAAGTCAACAGCAATGGTTCTTGTCTCCACTTTGAATTTTTCTTCTAGGGAAAGAGAAAACACAAATGGGGAGAGATAGGGAAAATTAATACATGGCAATGAGAACTAAAGCATTTGATAGAATTATCCTTTCAGATCTTTCCTCCCACCCAATTTGATATAAAAGTTAGACCAGGATAATTTTAAGCAATCATGAGCCACCTAAGAGATGATATAGAGGCAACACATTAGTTCTGCAATAAAAATTCCAATGTCATCACAGACAGCTGGCTGAACGCTCCTTAATCAGCTCTTTTGTAAATCAATAATGAGAACTACTTTTAGACCCGTAGGTACAAATAATACAACATAATTCATATCATAAAGTTATATACTTTTTTTCTTTTTTGAGGTGGACTCTCACTCTCTCACCCAGGCTGGAGTGCAGTATCATATTCTTGGCTCACTACAACCTCTGCCTCCTGGGTTCAAGTGATTCTCCTGCCTCAGCCTCCTAAGCAGCTGGGATTACAGGCGCACACCACCACGCCTGGCTAATTTTTCTATTTTTAGTAGAGATGGGGTTTTACCATGTTGGTCAGGCTGCCCTCAAACTCCTGACCTTGTGATCCACCCACCTTGGCCTCCCAAAATGCTGGGATTACAGGCGTGAGCCACTGTACCTGGCCAAAGTTATATACTCTTTAAATATTAATTGTAAATTGCTGCTTTGAAACTTCAGGAAGAAGTCTTTGTGTTGTAAAATATTTTAAAGTGTGATATATTAAAACAAAAAGTCTATCTGATCACAGTGGAAATAAATGAATGTGGTCTTATTATAATTTGGGAGCTTAGTTAATAGTTAACAGTCACTACATTTTAAAATCCACACAAAATGCGCAGTAATAAAGCCATAAAGTGACACAAGAAAGACCTCAGTGTTCTACTTTGCACAAGTCTCCAAACAGTGCTGATGAAAATAACGGCTTCAGAAATGAGACCCTGGAGAAACAAATCTCATCTGAATTAATGCAGAATATTTACTTTTGCCTTCACTAGTCCGCCCCTGTAAAGACAGCACAGGCTTTGAGGTCACACAGACATGAGCACCAATTTCATTTCCACACATATTTGCAAAATGTGTGACTTTAAGCAAGTCACACATCCTCTTTGAGTCTCAGCCTCCTCTGGTGAAAATGAAAGTAACTCTACCCAACTGATGATGTAAGGCTCACATGATACCTATGGTATGCAGACAGCATTCTATAAAGGTTAGTCTCTCTCTCTCTCCTCAACCATCTCCATTCGGTTTACTAGTCCAGTGAACTAGAAATGTTCATTCTTTAGAACTTGCTGAGAATTCAAAAGAATTCATTTTAAAATCCTGCTTCCAAAAATAAATCTTTCTTCAGTCAAAGTCAATGTCAGCTCATCACAGAGCATGCAGGATTAATCCTCGTAGGAAGTATCTGTTCCTGACCTAACAGGATTTCTGTCTAAAGCTAAAGAGCTGGTTCATGAGAGATCTGATTGTGAGTTAGACTCAATGAAAAGTACTGACCTAGGTAGAAATCCATGAATAAACTGAAGAGAAGAATTGACCCAGAAAATACCTTATTTGGTATTAACGGTATATTACTTTTCTAATATAAATGAGTTATATGTGTGTTCATGTAATGGGAAGTCAGACACAGAGCTGTGATTTCACAATAGCGAGTCCAACATGTCTACTATAAACGTTTCACAGAATTTACCACCAGTAAATAAAGAACGCTGACTTTGTTATAGCCACAGATTCACAAGGGGAAAAAAAAGCCCCAAACAAAAGGTTAAAAATACCTTTTATTAAAATTAAAAACTTCATTCAAGAATAACATAAGGTAAATTTATCTATTTATTTTGAAAAGCAAAGTATTTTTCCACACTAGTACTATGTATTGACATTGAGGAAATTTTCTATCAGTAAGAGCCACCTCACAACTCCTGAACCAAATTCACTCTTCAGTAACTCACAGGATTTGCTGAATGTACATACTCACATTGTAGAGTTTTGTTTAGATATGTTGCTAAAAAGATTCAATGACACTTTCACAAAGAACGTTATTTAGTAACAAACCAAAGCGAGCTCTTCTTTGTATTCATATTAGGATAGGCAAAATGGCTTCTGCTACAAGTTTTTCAGGTTAATTAAAATTTCTGAACTTGTTCCTAGGTTTCCAAGAATCATGTTCTAATAGAGTGAACACTGCCTTTTTTTACAAAAACAATTTTTCTTCATTGCCTCTATTGTGAGCTTTTCTTTTTTTTTTTTTTTAAGAGATGGGGTCTCAAGCCTGGGCTCAAGCATTCTTGGTACTGGGCCTACAGGCACACCTCATTGTTCCCAGCTTTTTCTTTTTCACATAGGTCAGACCATCATACCCACCTCTTCACAAACCTCCAGAGATTTCCATCTCACTTAGAGTAAGAGTCAAAGGCTTTGGCAACAGTCTAATAAACAGCGTGAGTTTGTTAGGCTGAATTCACCTCCATCTACTCTCCCCATTGCTCCTCAGTTCTAGCCATAGGAGACCCTAGCAGGTGTTTAAAGACAGAATGTTGTCCATGTACACTCAGGACTTACACTTACAGTTTCCTATGTTTGGAATGCTCTTCCACAACCCTTGTCTCTGTTGGGCCCTTGAGCAAATGTTACCTTCTCAGAGAAGCCTGCCTTGCCCACCCTTTATTAAATGCAACCACCCTCCCCTGGCACTCCTCATGCCCTTCCCTGCTTTATTTTATTCCATTGTCCTTGCTGCCTGCTAATATACTATGTAGTGTATTTTAATAACATACATGCTTGTCTATATGTCCTGACTCGAATTAAGCTTCAAAAAGACAAGGACTTGGTTCGGTTTTGTTCAGTTGCTCAACAATGGCACAAATGATTTGGGATCTTCCCACCCTTCTCTCTTTTCCCTTAGGCTGGCTCCTTTTCTGAAGGGCCATTGCCATTCCATGCATCGCATGTAGGTAACAGTGCTTGGAGGCAGAAATCGTATGTCTCTGTGATATGTTCCTTTTATACAGAGAACGATTCCCCCAGAAGAATCCAGCAGATTCCCACTATGTTTCCTTTCCAAGGACTATGGTACATGCATGTTCTTGACCAGGGGCATGGGTGGGCTTTCAGAATTCCATGAACTGCCTCCACCTCCACCATCAAGTTCTGTGAATCAAAAATACCTGTGCATATATAAGAATAGGACAGGAACTGTCTCTTTCTGGGCCAAGGCAATTGAATAAGAATTATAATGGAGGTTCTAGAAGGCAAAGGTGGGAGGTAGCTGGCCTATGCTAAAAAGGAAAAGCCGAGAATGATGGTGTGTACCTGTAGTCCCAGCTACTCAGGAGGCTTGGGCTCGGAACCTGGAAACCAGCCTGGAAGTAAATCTAGGCATTTCCCCCTTCCCATATCCTATTACGCTGCATGAGACCCTGCCAACAGAAGGCAAGACAAATGAGCAAGAATCCTCTAACTTTAAACATCAGCACAGGGTGAATTAAGCACTCAGAACAGAAGCAGATACCAGATACTTATAACACAGCCCTCATTTCCACCTTCACACCTCCCCAACCTGTTTTTTCATAAAACCACCAGTCTACAACTCAGCAACAGCCCACTGCCAGGGAAGAATAAGCATTTACCAAAGCCTTTGGAGTAATACTTTTTCTGGGACTCTGATCCTTGCCCCATTACAAAGATCTAAGAAATGACACAGCCTCTATCTCTTTTCCAGAGTAGGAGTTGAAATAAGTTAAAATCAATGTCCTACAAGTGTGTAGGATAAAGATACGCAAACAATTGGATTTGGAGGTTGCAATGAACATGATATGAACCACCCAATTCCCACTTCAAGGAAACTCATGTTGCCCTAACTGTGAGAGTATCACCAGCAGACAGCTTTTGGGTGTCAGCCTCAACTGCAGAGTTGCCCTGTCCAAGATCACGTTCTTTCCAGAGCATCCTCATCCAATGGCTGATCCAGGTGAAGGTTTAAAGTGATTAAACAGCTTATACCTACAAGATTCTGATTCCAGAAGTACAGTCTGTTTATGATATTATTTTTCTGTTCTTTCACAATGCCCTCATTTTAGTTATTCGAGCTCTAAAATGGGTTTTGATGCTTCTAGGAGTGCAAGTCTACGTCACTGTTCTTTGTCTTAAAAAATTTATTACTTATCCTCACCTGTTTCATCTCAGTTTTTATTGGGATTACATTAAACATTTCAATTAAATTTATGAATGACAATGTGGCATTACCTCTGGGTTCTCCATTTATTCAAATGTTTTGTTTAAATGTCTCACAGTAAAATCTTGTGGTTGCAAATTCTTAAAGAATTCCATGATGAGAAGAGTATACACCATCATAAACAGATACTCAATGCTATTGATGTCTATTGACAAGTCATTCAGTATTTGAAATTGGATGAGCTGGCATCCCACTATTTACATTTGTGGCTCCATATAGCCATGACCCATCCCAACTTTATATCCCAGATGGTCTTGGCCCCACTGCCTCTCAGCCTAGTGGCTAAGACCAAACACCAAGAAGAAAAAAACTCTGGTCTGAACTGCTCAAGGCAATCCACTAACTAGAAATTGAGGCAGAAATGCAACTCTGGTATAAAAAGTGGGGAATATGAAGCTAAGCTGCACTGATACTATTCATTCCCTTTCTATCTACTGTTCCACTGAAAACCAGATAACTACAACTGTAGAAAAACAGAGAGCAAACATTATGTATAACTATAGTGCTATAGAGTAATGAATCTCCTCATTGGCCTCAAGCCATTCCATCACCTGCAAAAGCATATGCCCCACTCCTCCAGTCACACTGCTGTTTAAGACACAGAGTATCCAGAATTCATTCAAGGTCAAGGCTGGAATTGACAGAAAAGGAACTGAACCCACAGATAGTCTCAAGATGCTGCTAAAAACACTTCTTAATATCAAAACTGACACATTTTTAGGTACAAGCCAAGAAAGGTGATAAATATATTCAGAATGGCCTTATATTTATTGTACTTCCAGCGCAGCCATCATTATTTTCATTTTGCTTAACAAATTGGCATCTCCTTTTAAATTTCTCTTTCTCTAAGAATAGTTTTATAGATTTTAGAAGGACTTTCCTCAAGTTTTTCCCCTAGGTGGCTTGGGATGTTAACTCTGGGAATGTTCGAAAAGAAGTCTAATCTATACTACGTAAACTTGTGTGTTATTTGTGTTTTTTTCTACTAATAAAACCAAAATATTTATGTTGCTTCTCCTTTTTCCCTACATCTGCTCCAAATAAACAGCCTGCTTTCCCCTGTAAGTTTCAAGTACTATCCATTATGAAAGTCCTGCCACATTCACCCTTCCCCACTTTTTCCATATTATAACATTCTTTTAAGATTCAAGTCATATTACCCCATCCATGGACATATTTTTCACTATTTCAATTTCCTCCCAGGTAAAGCTATTTCTACTCTCTGCTGTGCTCCTAGAGACCTTCTATATAACCCTACCAGGCACTTAATACATTAAGCAAAGAGTCTCTGTTCCTTAAACAGGGACTTTGTATCTTTGTCATCTTTGTATTCCCTGAAGCTAGCACCGTGTCTGGCATAAAGCAGAGGTCATTCTGCTCAATGTTTGTTAAATAAGTAAATAAAGCTAGGCCAACACAGCTGATTTATTAAAATCATCTTCTCAATACTTCTTCAATTCCTCCCTATAGAAATCACATTTCTTACACACTGTAAGAGATGTCTGTATAAGACATAACATTATTCATCTTAAAATGTAAGCTAGGGTGGGGTGTGGTGGTGCACACCTGTAGTCCCACCTACTCTGGAGGCTGAAGGGAGAGGATCACTTGAGCCCTGCAGTTTGAGACCAGCCAGGACAACACAGCAAGACTCCAGCTCTCAAAAAAAAAAGAAAGAAAGAAAAGAAAAGTTGAGAGACAATTCAGTTCCTCCATCTGTCATACATGGGTCTGAACTAGCATTCTCATATAAATTCAAACATTTTAGAGTTAGAAGAAACCTTAGAAACCATCCCATCTCATGAATAAGTACTCCAGGAGCTTGGCTCTGGGGCACATATATGAAGGCTGAGGATATTTTAGTCACGCACCAATCTCCCTTATTCCAGTCTTGGAAAAGATAATGAGTTGGGGAGAGGAGACTCTTATAGAAATAGCACTATATTCAGTGCGTACCAATTTTAGCTACTTAAAGCTAAATTCACAAAATACAGTTTGTAACCATAAAAATGTCTTGCATGCTTTTTAAAAAACCTCTCCATTTTCATATAAAATTATGTTTTACAGTATTTAGAGATTTAAAAGATGCAAGACAAGTCTTTTGTACTTTCTCAATTTTAACGGGAAAAGAAAAAACAAAGTCCCCCAACCAGTTTCTCTCCAATTCCCTCCTTTTCCTGCCTTCTTTCCCCACTACTCCCAGGCCTTACCATATCTGTTACATCCCTATCCCTTGGGGTGAGACATCCCCCAACAAAGAAAGCCTGCCTTATATGGCTTTGGAGAAGGTGATTGTGTCCTAGAAGGGAATAATTGATCTGACTCTGTTTTTAAGGCCCATTTAATTACAATTATCAGAGATGCTACACAAATAATGGTCCATTTCCTTTTTTATGTTGCCCTTGGAAAAATATTCATGACAATTTTAATCTCACATGAAGAGACCCACTTTCAGTCAAGCCAAAAAATTAATCACAGCTCATCAGGATTCTGTCTCAAACCAAACATTTCTTTATTTTAAGCCAAGGTTATTATATTTTATTCATTATAACCTCTTTAACTAGAACAACCACCTGCAATAAATAAAAACCTTATGCTGCACGAATCTGTTCTAGTGATAGGATGTGAATGGGTTCCATCCTTTTGAAATCTCAAAGTTCTACACTTGGTTCAGGCTTTGTAGACTCTCAGACAAACCACTCTTGAAGACATTTTCATATAACGATGTTCATTTTCTTCACTTGGTAAGCAAAAGATCAATAGAAGCACTTGAATTCTATTTTTTGAGAGGAGAAAAAGGCAAAATATTCTTCTTTTTTTTTTTGAGACACAGTCTCACTCTGTCACCCAGGCTGGAGTGCAGTGGCGTGATCTCAGCTCACTGCAACTTCTGTCTCCCAGGTTCAAGCAATTCTCCTGCCTCAGTCTCCCAAGTAGCTAGGATTACAGGCACCCACCACCATGCCAAGCTAAGTTTTGTATTTTTAGTAGAGCCAGGGTTTTGTCATGTTGGCCAGGCTGGTCTCGAACTCCTGACCTGAGGTGATCCGCCCACCCTGGCCTCCCAAAGTGCTGAGATTAGAGGCATGAGCTACTGTTCCCAACCCAAAATATTATTCTTAACATTGCTACACTTAAGATTCCAAGATGCTACTGCTAGCAATACGAATGCAGAGTCCACTGGAAGAGCCTAGGATGCCGTTAGAAGCCCTGCACTTGAGTGCCAACTCAACTGGTTGTTGGCCGAAGGCCCTTCACTCAAGTCTTTGAACTTTCAAGAATACCACTTCTTAGCCTATAAAACCACAAAAAATAATACCTACCCTACACAGTTCTTTTTTGTTGTTTTTTTAGATGTAGTTTCGCTCTTGTTGCCCAGGCTGGAGTGCAATGGTGTGACCTCAGCTCACTGTGGCCTCCGCTTCCGAGTTCAAGAGATTCCCCTGCCTCAGCCTCCCAAGTAGTTGGGAGATTACAGGCACCCACTACCACGCCCAGCTAATTTTTTTGTATTTTTAGCAGAGACAGGGTTTCACCATGTTGACCAGGCTGGTCTTGAACTCCTGATCTCAGGTAATCTGCCTGCCTTGGCCTCCCAAAGTGCTGGGATTACAGGGCAGGCCACTGCACCCGGCCCATAATAATTCCTAAGTTTTAAATTGCAAGCTATTCTGATTAACATGATGAAATCTTGCACTGTCCTGCTCTGAATGTGAATTATACCTTTGCCCAGCATATCCATGCTGTACATGCCACCCACTCTTTCGTCTCTTAGTAGCTCTCTTGGTTATCAGATTAAAAAAAAAAAAAAGAGCCTATATAGGTATATAGGGTTCAGACTATCCACAATTGCAAGCATTTACTGGGGATCTTGTGGAATATCCCTGCAGACATGGGGGAACTCCAGTATCTGCCAGTGTCTACAAAGGTGGCTGCTTGACAAATAGTTGTTTTTTCCTTAATTGCAAAGGGTTCTGTAGGTATAATCTGTATTATTAACTCTTACCCCCTTGCATCAGCTGCATATTCTTTTTAAAGCCAACATGAACATCTGGCTCTACTTTACAAATGGATTCATTTATTACCATATCATCTGTGGAATCGATGGTTATGATGTACTATTTTTAGCCTTGCCTTTAGCGTCCAAGTATTTCCTTGACTCAATTTGCTTGTAATTAACCTTTAAATTATTGTATGTTATCTCTTCCAAGATGTACATTTTAATTCACTTTCATCTCTGAAATCAAGGTGTTTTATGATTGATGGCAAGTCAGTTTAATTGGTGAATTCTTTTTCTTAGTGTTATAAGCTGCATCGTTGCTTCATGATCAATGGTATCTCAGATTTGATGAAAGCCTGGGAATCTTGCTGACAGTCACCCTTCTCTCTCTTCTTTTGGGGGGGGGGCAGAGGGTGGTGGGACAGTGTCTCAGTCTGTCACCCAGGCTAGAGTGCAGTGGCACAGTCATGGCTCACTGCAGCTTGGACCTTCTGGGTTCAAGAGATCCTCCCATCTTAGCCTCCCATGTAGGTGGGACCACAGGTGATGCCACCATGCCCATCTAATTTTGGGGATTTTGTCATATTGCCCAGGTTGGTCTCAAACTCCTGGGCTCAAGTGATCTGCCTGCTTTGAGCTCCCAAAGTGCTGGGATTACAGGTGTGAAACCACCACTCCTGGCCCACCCTTCCCTTAATGTCACTAAATGACGTAGGTCAGCTTTCGAATGCAAAATTCTCAGTACTCTAGGGCTCATAACATTATAACACCACTGCTAGCCAAAGAGACAAAAGATTTCCCATTCTAAACCAAGGCCCATGTGCTCATTCATTTATTCATTTATTCAGAAGCACAGGCAACTGCAGCCTGGCACAGCATCTCCCTAAACTGTAAGCTCTATGAGGGCAGTATCTGTGTCTGTTTTTTGCTCTTTACTACTGTATATTCAAAGCCCAACAGTACCTGGTACTTTATAGGAGCTCAATAAATGTTTTGATTGAATAAATTCAAGAAACACATACTAGGTAGTATTCATGTGTCAGGTTTCACCCTGAGGATAATAACAAATACCTTCAAATAAGTTATATTTTGATGAAGGAGATATGTGTAAACCCAAATGCTGCTCTAATAAATATAAACAAAGCATCAAAAGGAAAGCAACTCGTGCTTGCAGAGCGCTATTTTACATAGTAGATAACATTTGTCTGGAGCTTTTGGTGAAGAGTAGGAAACGGCCCTGCAAAGAAAAGGCAAATGTAGGCAAAACCAGAAAGTGGAGAAAACACAGCATGTTTTAGGAATCCCTGTAGATGGCATATGTGATGCACAGGGAGAAGTGGAAAGAAAATTTGTAGAAGAGAGCTGGTGGAGGTTGTATGATCCAAGATAACAAATAGGACTGGTTACTTAATTTGTGGGACCCAGTGTAAAATAAAAATGTGGGGTCCCATGTTCAAAAGTTATTAAGAATTTCAAGATGGCAAGAGCAGAGCACTAAACCAAATATGGACCCTTGTAAGTGTGGGGCCCCATGCAAATGCACAGGTCACAGGGCTATGGAATCGGCCCTATAACAAGTTTATATTTCCTCCTGTGTGTTATAATTACTTAGCAGAGGTTATTAAACTGGGAAGTTACAAGATCACACTTCTTTTTTTTGAGGAAGGAAATGACAGTGGCAGAGTAGAGGATACACAGCTTGTTATAAAAAGCGGCAGGTGGCAGGCAGAGAACAAAGCATCTGCTTCATTAGTCCCGTGAGAGAGGAGGGTCCCATGGAGAGAGAGACAGCAGTGGGAAGAGGAAGGCAGGCTGGGCTGGGAGGGACTTCTGAGTGACAGCCCGCAGGACTGTACAACTGAGCAGACAAACAGCTCTAAGAAGAGAGAGAACACAATGGTTTTATACCTTTGCTTTAGAAATCTGGTTAATGAAACGTCATATTTTACAGCTAAAACAGTCTTTCTAGTTCTGCATACAAGGCAATGTTCCTGTGATTATGTCTCAGCATTTTTTAAATCATATGAAATGTTTCTCTCTGCTATTTTTTAGTAAAACGAGTCTTTTCTTGAGGTAAGTTACTTCTCTCTTTGCTAGCTTGAAAAATGAAATGACTACCAAGAGGATTTGGGCCAGAGCTGACCAATTTTCCACGCAGGATAACCGTGACCTACAAATCAAGTTAGAAAGCAAAAAAAGATATTTTTGTAGCCCACCATACTATTTCTCCCTTCTTTCAAACACAAAGATAGCTAAAATTAATTAGAAGTCAAATATCACACAGTACCTTTATTCTAAAAATGCTGATTGAGCTAATTTTTAAAAAAGTAATCTCTTTTTATTTTAACCTGTCACTTTGTTCTTACGAGATTCCACTCTGGTTTTGTAAAATCTCGCCACAGGAAAAAAGTACTCTTTTCAAGGTCTGGGTCTCCGACTTTGGTAGTTAGAAAAAAGAAGCTTAATAGTTGATTTTATTTCTTTTTTTAAAAAATGGGAACTTTGGGGCAGAAAAATCACCATGAAATTTAAAATTGCTACTGAGATGAGTATTTATTATTTTTTTAATTATTATAATTTTTTTCCAAGATGGAGTCATGCTCTGTCTCCCAGGCTGGAGTGCAGTGGTGTGATCCCAACTCACTGCAACCTCTGCCTTCTGGGTTCAAGCAATTCTCCTCCCTCCACCTCCCAAGTAGCTGGGACTACAGGCATGTGCCATCACACCCAGCTAATTTTTGTATTTTAGTAGAGATGGGGTTTCACCATGTTGGCCAGGTTGCTCTTGAACTCCTGACCGCAGGTGATCCACCTGCCTCAGCTTCCCAAAGTGCTGGGATTATAGCCGTGAGCCACCGCAACTGGCCAAGTATTTACTTTATTGCCATTTACACTTAGATCAATATAGTTAAACAATATTTTGTCAAAAGTGGAATAATCTTTCTGTTTACAGAAAACACCCCTTTCTTTATTTATCAAAAGAGCATAGTTTTTACATATAAATACAAAATAAAAGCAAAGGCAGTTGATACACAGTCTCGTTCTCCAATACCTTCAAAACAAAGAATAAGAATTTGACGTCCAGGCAAGGTGGCTCACACCTGTAATCCCTGCACTTTGAGAGGCAGCGATGGGCGGATCATCTAGGTTGGTAGCTCATGACCAGCCTGGCCAACATGCTGAAACCCTGTGTCTACTAAAAATACAAAAATTAGCATGGCGTGGTGGCACACACCTGTAATCCCAGCTACTCTGGAGGCTGAGGCATGAGAATCACTTGAACCCAGGAGGCAGAAATTGCAGTGAGGGCCAAGATTGCCACCACATTCCAGCCTGGGTGACAGAGCAAGACTCTGTCTCAAAAAACAAACAAAAAACAAAGAACTTGACACAAGTCATTTTCACCCTAGAACACCCTAAAAGACACAGAGTTACCATATAAAATGTGCAGAGATATAGCTAATATTCTACCAACAAAACAGGAGTAATGATTATTACAGTTATCGATTTCTGAGCATCGACTATACGCTAAGAATGCTGCCAGATAACATTATCTAATCTGTACAAGAACTTACTGGTACATATATCGCTGACGTTACAAATAAGTATTCTCACAAATACCAGTTTTCAGCAATTGAAAGGTCATGTTGTTTTTTAAATTTTGAAATAATCTCAAACCAGGAAAGCTGCATATACTCTACCAGTAAACTTTTTCCCCTGAATCATTTTAGATTAAATTGCTAATGTGAAGCCCAGCACCCAAAAATATTTTGATGTAGTAGTTCTCAAAATCTCATCCACAATCCCTTCCTGAGAGTCAAAAATACTGACATTCTCGGCTTTCTTCGCTATATTGACAAAAGCCATGGTGGGTAAAAACTGCTAAAGCCTAAACAAGAATCAAAGCAGTGGCACCTGGCTGTATTGGAAGTCGCTGTATTCTTCACATACTTGTAGTGAAAAAGAAAAAAGTCAGTTTCATTTAAGAATATCCCTTGATGATGCAGTGAAAATCATTAATTTTATTAAATCTCTATTTGAGTACACATCTTTTTAAAGTTCTGTGTGACAAAATGGAAAGTATGCATGAAGCACTTTTTCTGTGTCCCTAATACAATAGCTGTCTTGAGGAAAAGCGTTTGTGTGATTGAGTCGTGAGCTGAATTAGCCCCTTTTTTCACGCAACACCACTTTATATGAAAGAACAACTGACAGAAAAACGACACTTATTTGAATTTGGCAGACATATTCTCAAAAATGAATGAGGTGAGTTTGTTACTTCAAGAAAAACAAGCAACAGTATTTGTTGTCCATGAAAAGATCTGAGTTTTTAAATGAAAAATAAGAGTTTTGGAAAACTTGTATCCACCCCCATAAGCTTAAGAGAAAAAACTTTTCTGATAAGACTGGGGGTGATATTAACAATTGTGATTATCTTTGGTACTGTGTCAACATTTGGAAGAGCTGCAAAATTCAGGAGCCAATATTTTCCAAGTGACCGATGCATAAAGTTACAAAGTCATGATGAATAAAAGACCTATTCAGACTGTGAGGTGGAACAATGAATTTTAATATTTTAATGCCACTGAGTATAAAAAATTGATATAATTTCAGATTCTATATTACAACTAACTTTTAAGAAACCTTCACTTAGAATGTTTTGATGTACCAAAACAATATCCACAATCATCCAAAGAAGCTATTAAAATAGCTTTCTCTTCTCCAACTACACATCCATGTAAAGCCAGAGTTTCTTCAAATTCAACCAAAACAACAAATTGCAGCAGACTGAATGCAGTGGATATGCAAATCTGTTTTATTACGCTAGATATTAAAGAGATTTTGTAAATATAAAACAATGTGGCTGTTCTCACTAAATTTTTTTTGTTTCACAATATCTATTTTCTCTCAAAATGTATAGTGTTAATATGTAAATGGTTTATTGTTATTTTTAAAAGAGTTACATATTTATTTTTAGGTTCCACAGTTTCAGTTTATAATGTAATAAACATTGATAATGGTATCCTATGTAACCAAAAGCTCTTTGGAGTCTTCAATATTTAAGAGTATAAAAGGGCTCTGAGACTAAAATCCTGCCTTAGTAGTTACTACAGTCTCCTAAATGATACAACCATTGAAATCAAGAAATCAACATTGATGAATAATTACTACCTTCTAATCCTCAGAGCCTGTCAATTTTTACTAGTTGTCCCAACAATATCCTTTACAGCAAAAGGATCCAAGTCAGAATCACCCAATGCATTGAGCTACCATTCCGGTTAGCCTCCTTCAATCTGGAACAGTTTTTCGACCTTGACCTTGATATCCTTGACACATTGAAGATTACAGGCCAATTACTTTGTAGAATGTCCCTCTACATTCTTATGTGTGTGTGTTTTCTCATGATTAGATTCAGGATATGCACTTCTGGCCAGGACATCACAGAAGTGATGCTGTGTTTCTCACTGCATCCCATCAGGTGGCACATCATTTTGATTTCTCCCAGTATGATGATAACTTTTGTCTCTTATTAAGGTAGTATCTGCCAGTTTCCTCCACTATAAAGTTACTATTTTTGCCTTTTTAATTTGCAAGTTTTTTGTATCCTGTGGAAAGCTACTTTAAGACTACATTAAATCCCATTCCTTATAAAAATTTCATTTCATTCACTTACTTATCATTATCACAATGGGCTCATGGTTTCCTTTTTTTTTTTTTTTTTTTTTTTTTTTGAGATGGAGTTTCTGTCACCCAGGCTGGAGTGCAGTGGCGCAATCTCAGCTCACTACAACTTCCACCTCCCAGGTTAAAGTGATTCTCCTGACTCAGCCTCCTGAGTAGCTGAAACTACAGGCACGTGCCACCACACCCAGCTAATTTTTGTACTTTTAGCAGAGACAGGGTTTCACTATCTTGGCCAGGCTGGTCTTGAACTCCTGACTTCAGGTGATCCTCCCACCTTGGGCTCCCAAAGTGCTTGAATTACAGATGTGAGCCACAGCACCTGGCCATGGTTTCCTATTTCATTCAACAGGTTATAATTTGTTTCTATCATTTTAATTTTAATGTTCAATTTGTCCAGGTTTGGTTAGAGAGCATCCCTTCAAGCTGGTGAGTGGGAATCCCTTCAAGTATCTTTGACATATATGTTGCATAATACAGGCTGATTAAATGCTATAATTTAAGCCTTGATTTGAGGAGAGATAGCTTTATTTGTGGGCCTTCACTTGGTGGAAAAAGGGTGTAAATAAATATTTGAGCTTTGTAGGGATAAAGCAGGTTCTTAGTTATTAATACTTACTGAGTTTCATGCTAATGATATATATATAGGCAACTCTATACTATTCCTAAAGCATTCCCAGAAAGTGTATCAAACATATATTGAGAAGTAGATCCCGTGTGTCCACAGAAACAATTTTATAATTAGAATTTGTTGTTAAATCAATCATTTAATAACAAATAGCATACATACATATAACACCGTTAATCTCTGGAATAATTTAAAATAGTAAAATTATGTTCTCAAATACTGATTGTCTTAAGGATCCAATAACTATGAAGTATATACAGAGCTTATAAAAATGTGACTATCAGCTGGGCATCGTGGCTCATGCCTGTAATCCTAGCACTTTGGGAGGCCAAGATGGGTGGATCACCTGAGGTCAGGAGTTCAAAACCAGCCTGGCCACCATGGTGAAACCCCATCTTTAAAAAAAAGAAGAAAGAAAAAAGGGAGGGGAGGGGAGGGGAGGGGAGGGGAGGGGAGGGGA